>NW_026287986.1:0-20765 GCF_023373465.1 Oncorhynchus keta
CTTTTACTGAAGTAGTGTTTTACTGGGTGACTTTCCCTTTTACTGGAGTAGTGTTTTACTGGGTGACTTTCCCTTTTACTGGAGTAGTGTTTTACTGGGTGACTTTCCCTTTTACTGAGTAGTGTTTTACTGGGTGACTTTCCTTTTACTGAAGTGTTTTACTGGGTGACTTTCCCTTTTACTGAAGTAGTGTTTTACTGGGTGACTTTCCCTTTTACTGGAGTAGTGTTTACTGGGTGACTTTCCTTTTACTGAAGTAGTGTTTTACTGGGTGACTTTCCCTTTTACTGAAGTAGTGTTTTACTGGGTGACTTTCCCTTTTACTGGAGTAGTGTTTTACTGGGTGACTTTCCTTTTACTGAGTAGTGTTTGCTGGGTGACTTTCCTTTACTGGAGTAGTGTTTTACTGGGTGACTTTCCCTTTACTGAAGTAGTGTTTTACTGGGTGCCTTTCCTTTTACTGGAGTAGTGTTTTACTGGGTGACTTTCCCTTTTACTGGAGTAGTGTTTTACTGGGTGACTTTCCCTTTTACTGGAGTAGTGTTTTACTGATTTGACTTTCCTAAAACTGAAGTAGTGTTTACTGGGTGACTTTCCCTTTTACTGAAGTAGTGTTTTACTGGGTGACTTTCCTTTTATTGGAGTAGTGTTTTACTGGGTGACTTTCCCTTTTACTGGAGTAGTGTTTTACTGGGTGACTTTCCTTTTACTGGAGTAGTGTTTTACTGGGTGACTTTCCCTTTACTGAAGTAGTGTTTTACTGGGTGACTTTCCCTTTTACTGAAGTAGTGTTTACTGGGTGACTTTCCCTTTTACTGGAGTAGTGTTTTACTAGGTGACTTTCCCTTTACTGGAGTAGTGTTTTACTGGGTGACTTTCCTTTTACTGAAGTAGTGTTTTACTGGGTGACTTTCCCTTTACTGGAGTAGTGTTTTACTGGATGACTTTCCCTTTTACTGAAGTAGTGTTTTACTGGGTGACTTTCCCTTTACTGAAGTAGTGTTTTACTGGTGACTTTCCCTTTTACTGAAGTAGTGTTTTACTGGGTGACTTTCCCTTTACTGAAGTAGTGTTTTACTGGGTGACTTTCCTTTTACTGGAGTAGTGTTTTACTGGGTGACTTTCCCTTTTACTGGAAGTAGTGTTTTACTGGGTGACTTTCCCTTTTACTGGAGTAGTGTTTTACTGGGTGACTTTCCCTTTTACTGGAGTAGTGTTTTACTAGGGTGACTTTCCCTTTTACTGAAGAAGTGTTTTACTGGGTGACTTTCCCTTTTACTGAAGTAGTGTTTTACTGGGTGACTTTCCCTTTTAGTAGTGTTTTAAGGTGACTTTCCTTTACTGAAGAGTGTTTTACTGGGTGACTTTCCCTTTACTGGAGTAGTGTTTTACTGTGACTTTCCTTTTACTGAGTAGTGTTTACTGGGTGACTTTCCCTTTTACTGAAGTAGTGTTTTACTGGGTGACTTTCCCTTTTACTGAGTAGTGTTTTACTGGGTGACTTTCCCTTTTACTGAGTAGTGTTTTACTGGGTGACTTTCCCTTTTACTGAGTAGTGTTTTACTGGGTGACTTTCCTTTTACTGAAGTAGTGTTTACTGGGTGACTTTCCCTTTACTGGAGTAGTGTTTTACTGGGTGACTTTCCCTTTACTGGAGTAGTGTTTTACTGGGTGACTTTCCTTTTACTGGAGTAGTGTTTTACTGGGTGACTTTCCCTTTTACTGAAGTAGTGTTTTACTGGGTGACTTTCCTTTTACTGGAAGTAGTGTTTTTTGACTTTCCCTTTTACTGGAGTAGTGTTTTACTTGACTTTCCCTTTTACTGAAGTAGTGTTTTACTGGGTGACTTTCCCTTTTACTGAAGTAGTGTTTTACTGGGTGACTTTCCCTTTTACTGGAGTAGTGTTTTACTGGGTGACTTTCCCTTTTACTGGAGTAGTGTTTTACTGGGTGACTTTCCCTTTTACTGGAGTAGTGTTTTACTGGGTGACTTTCCCTTTTACTGAAGTAGTGTTTTACTGGGTGACTTTCCCTTTTACTGAAGTAGTGTTTTACTGGGTGACTTTCCCTTTTACTGAGTAGTGTTTTACTGGGTGACTTTCCCTTTTACTGAAGTAGTGTTTTACTGGGTGACTTTCCCTTTACTGGAGTAGTGTTTTACTGGGTGACTTTCCCTTTTACTGGAGTAGTGTTTTACTGGGTGACTTTCCCTTTTACTGAAGTAGTGTTTTACTGGGTGACTTTCCCTTTTACTGAAGTAGTGTTTTACTGGGTGACTTTCCTTTTACTGGAGTAGTGTTTTACTGGGTGACTTTCCCTTTACTGAAGTAGTGTTTTACTGGGTGACTTTCCTTTTACTGAAGTAGTGTTTTACTGGGTGACTTTCCTTTTACTGGAGTAGTGTTTTACTGGGTGACTTTCCTTTTACTGAAGTAGTGTTTTACTGGGTGACTTTCCCTTTTACTGAAGTAGTGTTTTACTGGGTGACTTTCCCTTTTACTGAAGTAGTGTTTTACTGGGTGACTTTCCCTTTTACTGAAGTAGTGTTTTACTGGGTGACTTTCCCTTTTACTGAAGTAGTGTTTTACTGGGTGACTTTCCCTTTTACTGAAGTAGTGTTTTACTGGGTGACTTTCCCTTTTACTGAAGTAGTGTTTTACTGGGTGACTTTCCCTTTTACTGAAGTAGTGTTTTACTGGGTGACTTTCCCTTTTACTGGAGTAGTGTTTTACTGGGTGACTTTCCCTTTTACTGGAGTAGTGTTTTACTGGGTGACTTTCCCTTTTACTGAAGTAGTGTTTTACTGGGTGACTTTCTGTTTTACTGGGTGACTTTCCCTTTTACTGGAGTAGTGTTTTACTGGGTGACTTTCCCTTTTACTGGAGTAGTGTTTTACTGGGTGACTTTCCCTTTTACTGAAGTAGTGTTTTAATGGGTGACTTTCCCTTTTACTGAAGTAGTGTTTTAATGGGTGACTTTCCCTTTTACTGGAGTAGTGTTTTAATGGGTGACTTTCCTTTTACTGAAGTAGTGTTTTACTGGGTGACTTTCCTTTTACTGAAGTAGTGTTTTACTGGGTGACTTTCCTTTTACTGAAGTAGTGTTTTACTGGGTGACTTTCCCTTTTACTGAAGTAGTGTTTTACTGGGTGACTTTCCCTTTTACTGAGTAGTGTTTTACTGGGTGACTTTCCCTTTTACTGAAGTAGTGTTTTACTGGGTGACTTTCCCTTTTACTGGAGTAGTGTTTTACTGGGTGACTTTCCCTTTTACTGGAGTAGTGTTTTACTGGGTGACTTTCCCTTTTACTGAAGTAGTGTTTTACTGGGTGACTTTCCCTTTTACTGAAGTAGTGTTTTAATGGGTGACTTTCCCTTTTACTGGAGTAGTGTTTTACTGGGTGACTTTCCCTTTTACTGGAGTAGTGTTTTACTGGGTGACTTTCCCTTTACTGGCCAGTGTAGACACTGTATAATGTACCTTGCCGGTGCCACAGCACATTGTTTGAAAATCATGGCTATAAACATACTGTTTTGACAGGGGGTGGGTGCACTGACTGAATCCCAACCGGAAGTGAATACTAGCCTTTTCCTGGATCCGCGACCCCTGACCCCATCATGAATCAGATGCCAGCTTTCCCTGCATGTGAGTCATCATTCATTCCTTTTCTTCATTCTCCAGTTCTTCCTCTCTACATCTGAGGAAAGCATATTGCCCCATATTTACAGTTACCCTTGTTGTGATCAGTGGTGTAAAGTACTTCATTAAAAATACTTTAAAGTCCTACTTAAGTAGTTTCTTGGAGCATCTGTACAACTTTTACTTTACTACATTCCTAAAATAAATATACTTTTTACTCGATATATTTTAACTGTCATCCAAAAGTACTCATTACATGTTGAATGCTTAGCAGGACAGGAAAATGGCCCAATTCACACACTTATAAAGAGAACACGTGGTCATCCCTACTGCCTCTGATCTGACGGACTCACTAAACACATATGCGTCTTTTGTAAATGATGTCTCAGTGTTGGAATGTGCCCATGCTATATGTACATTTTAAAAAGTAGAAAATGGTGCAGTCTGCTTTGCTTAATATAAGGAATTTGAAATTATTTACACTTTTACTTTTGATAATTAATTATATTTAGAACCAAATACTTTTAGACTTTTACTGGAGTAGTGTTTTACTGGGTGACTTTCCCTTTTACTGGAGTAGTGTTTTACTGGGTGACTTTCCCTTTTACTGAAGAAGTGTTTTACTGGGTGACTTTCCCTTTTACTGGAGTAGTGTTTTACTGGGTGACTTTCCCTTTTACTGGAGTAGTGTTTTACTGGGTGACTTTCCCTTTTACTGAAGTAGTGTTTTACTGGGTGACTTTCCCTTTTACTGGAGTAGTGTTTTACTGGGTGACTTTCCCTTTTACTGGAGTAGTGTTTTACTGGGTGACTTTCCCTTTTACTGAAGTAGTGTTTTACTGGGTGACTTTCTGTTTTACTGGGTGACTTTCCCTTTTACTGGAGTAGTGTTTTAATGGGTGACTTTCCCTTTTACTGGAGTAGTGTTTTACTGGGTGACTTTCCCTTTTACTGGAGTAGTGTTTTACTGGGTGACTTTCCCTTTTACTGGAGTAACTCTCCATTGAAGTATCTCCTGAATACTTTTACTCAAGTTGAGTACTTTTTCCACCACTGGTTGTGATCCTCTCCCCTCATACTGCCTGTCTTCGTCTCCTGTAGTGAGGGAGATAGACATCTCCAGCATCCAGGCCCCAGAGCCCAGGAGCAGAGAGGAGTTCCTGCAGTGTGAGTATAGAACAGCTAAACATCTACACAGACACAGCCTGTTCCAGTTAGCTCCCTACCGTGTGGCCTTGGCCCTCACCCTTCCATGTTCGTAGACATGAAGGGAAAGGTATGAGCATTGTAGCATCCACCATATTGATTTCAACTTTCAGATCTGAAAACTTCAGAAGGTTAGGGCCAAGGTGAAGGAGTACTCACAACAGCTGACAACCAAATCTGCAAAGTCCTTATCCCCACAACTTAACTATTCATCCATCCATCCCTCCACTCTTCCCTCCCCCAGATGCCTGTACCCTGACCCTAGACATGAGGACAGCCCACCGGCGTCTGACCCTGTCGGAGGGCAACACCAAGGCCACCCTACAGGGGGCAGGGCAGCCCTACCCAGACTGCCCCCAACGCTTCGACGGCTGGACCCAGGTGCTGTGCCAGGCCCCCCTTTCCGCCCAGCGATGTTACTGGGAGGTGGATTGGCGGGGGAAGGGGTCATCAATGGGCGTGGCTTATGGAGCCCTGAGCAGGAAGGGGGCGGACGCCAGGGCGGGGCTTGGCTACAATGCCCAATCATGGAGCCTGGAGCTGTCGGATACGTGTTGCACGGCAATGCATGCCAATGAGAAGAGGGAGGTCCCGGTGACGTACTCGCCGCGTCTGGGGGTGTTCCTGGACCTCAACGCAGGCACCCTGGCGTTCTATAGCGTGGCGGAGAGCATGGCGCACCTGCACACGTTCCGTGCCAACTTTACACAGCCACTGTATGCGGCCTTCGGGGTGGGAAGTGGGGTTGGTGTTGGACTGGACTTCGCTCTGGGTCAGTTCAGCCAGTCATCCGACAGCATCAAGATCTGCCCCATGTGAGGAGACCTACGACCTCTGTATAGATCTGCCCCATGTGATGAGACCTATGACCTCTGTATAGATCTGCCCCATGTGATGAGACCTACGACCTCTGTATAGATCTGCCCCATGTGAGGAGACCTACGACCTCTGTATAGATCTGCCCCATGTGAGGAGACCTATGACATCTGTATAGACCTGCCCCATGTGACGTGACCTACGACCTCTGATCCCCATCTGCTATCACCGCTTTATATGACATAATTTAACGAGAATTCGTTTGTTTCCTAAACATTTACAGAACAGCCCAAGTGCTGCACTTCTGACAAACAAATTACATACAAACACTAATAGAAGACTGAACTGACAAATGGTGTCACACACACACACACACACACACACACACACACACACACACACACACTATAAGACAATAAATATAAGATAACCAAATCATTTCTCATTTCCTTTATTAAAGCAAAAGCACCAAAAAGGTCATCTTGGGTATTTTATGAAGCATGGAGGAGAGGCGCCAGGTCGAAAACCAATAATGAACACTTCCAACTACACAGAGCCCATAACAACCTGCACCATCACCCATCAGCTACATTCAATAGAGCCAACGGTGTGAATCATAGAACTAGATTCAATAGAATGAACAGCCTCTCCTCCTATACCTCCCCCAGAGCAGAAACCCTAGTATAAAACTGATGCTCTTTCCTCGTGGTTACATAGGTAATAGGTATTACAACACACAAGCCAACACAAAGCATTTCACTGTATTTAAAAATGAGTTTTGGTTTGCACTGATATACAGTTTTAAAAACATGACAGCTTGGATTCCCTTTTCAATGGTTCATCACACAATGGAGGCACAACAAAACATCTCAAATAAATGTCTACATGAAATGCTAAATAACTTATTACCTTTGATAATGATAAAGTATTTGATGCTATAACCTAGTCTAAATATCAATATTTGTCACTAATAATATTTCCTAACTAGTGATCTCTGTAAATCAGGTTAAAAAGTGCAGTATATGAGTGGGACAGGTCAGACGGACGGTAAGGAAAGAGGCGTAGCAGGGACGTCTGAGAGTCACACCAGGGGTCAAGTATGGGTCAAAGGGCACAGGGTCACACACTAGTCTAGCTAGCTTGAAATACAGAACCTGTCTTGCTAGCATTCCAGGTCATGTACTCTGTGTCATGTGAGCACAGACTGTACCCAGGCTCTAGTCTAGCCCCTCCCCACTACACACTCCAGTAGACCTGAATGGAATAACAATATGGGATTTGTTTGACCTTGACCTCTGATAGGCTGGCTGGAATTTCCCCAGAATGCTTAGGCTCTGCCGCTACACCCATCAAGTCCTTTCAGATTGAAAATAAACAGCATTACAGTGGAAGGTACTAGAGGCCGTTAGTCTCATAGCTGTTCAATATCACACAACACCATGCTGCCCTCTACTGGCCGCTGAGTGAATAGAGTACCTTTAAAGACCATAACCACAGTAACAGTGAACCATACATGAGATGAGACTCAGAGCTAACCTGGATCAAAACATAGTACAGCCACTACTACCTAGCATGCTGATGGTTCCCCGTTTGGAACCAAACCTCTTGTACCAGGAGCATGTTGAGGAGGTAAACGTTGTGGAACGTTAGAACTGTCTTGAATAGAGCTGACGTGATTCCTTATGTCAGAGGCATAGTTGTTCTGCATATATTTCTACTGGAACATTCCACAATGGTGTGCCCTAATGAACGCAGACCTGAGCACGCCGTGGGCCTGAGATAAGGGCCTGTTCCTCAGCGGGGCTATTTGGACCTGTGCTGTTAACAAGCCTCTTCAGCGACTACCATGTTCTCCGTTTCCAGTCAATAACCTTGTAACCTTCCATCCCAAATCACCCTCTAAGCCCTTTGACAGGTGTAAGCAATTTGGTAATACAGCTACCTTGCCCTCTGATAGGCTAGGTGGAAGTTTCACCATATTGGTTATACCAATCAAATCCTCTCAGATCTCCACAAGCTGAGGAAAAGTCCATCCCAGCTGCATCCTAGCCTGGTTCCAGATCAGTTTGTGCTGTAACATGACAATGACAATAGGGGTATGGCAAGACCGCACAAACAGATCTGGGACCAGGCTAACGGCATCCCAAACAAAACCTACCAATCCCACTAAGTGTCTAATAAAATATACACATGGCTTTAAACCAAAAACACCCAAACAGTACAAACAGGCTCCTCCTTTAAAGCTTTACAACCTCTTCCTTATGGGAGACCTGAGGAGGAGCAGCCTCGGACCTGTCAGTCAGACCGCTACAGCCAATCACGCTGCACGGCTGGGTCCTACCCACCCCCAGAGGGCCAGGTGCATGCTGGGACCTGTAGGCAAAGAAGTGTGTCGTTTTCAGGACATACCATGCATTTCAGAGACTGGTTGTAGCCTATTACAATGCACAGAGAGAGTTGCCCCTGACGACAGCAAAGCAAAAGGATAATTGTATTAGTAGTAACACTGGAAAGGCTAGATTGTAGTTCCCTAGCAACGGGCTGGCAGTAGTAAGGTGCATGGGCACCAGCCTGGTTCCTAAGAGAAGCTAAGGGGCGTAGCGAGTCTAGCTAGCGTATATGCACATGAAAAACTACACTACTGCTTTTAAAAATGAACTTTAGAAAGCTATTCGAACTACAGAACAACAAGCCCCTAGACATTGAGGCTCTGGAGGCTCAAGCCCTCTCTTTACACTGCTCTTCTCTCATCCCCCCTCATCTCTGTCCTCCTCGTCTCCCTCTCTCTCATCTCTTTCTCTTTACACTTCTCTTCTCTCATCCCCCTCATCTCTGTCCTCCTCGTCTCCCTCATCTCTTTCTCTTTACACTGCTCTTCTCTCATCCCCCCTCATCTCTTTCTCTTTACACTGCTCTTCTCTCATCCCCCCTCATCTCTGTCCTCCTCGTTTCCCTCTCTCTCATCTCTTTCTCTTTACACTGCTCTTCTCTCATCCCCCCTCATCTCTGTCCTCCTCGTCTCCCTCTCTCTCATCTCCCTTTACACTGCTCTTCTCTCATCCCCCTCATCTCTGTCCTCCTCGTCTCCTCTCTATCATGTCTTTTTCTTTACACTGCTCTTCTCTCATCCCCTCATGTCCTCCTCGTCTCCCTCTCTCTCATCTCTTTCTCTTTACACTTCTCTTCTCTCATCCCCCCCTCATCTCTGTCCTCCTCGTCTCCCTCATCTCTTTCTCTTTACACTGCTCTTCTCTCATCCCCCCTCATCTCTTTCTCTTTACACTGCTCTTCTCTCATCCCCCCTCATCTCTGTCCTCCTCGTTTCCCTCTCTCTCATCTCTTTCTCTTTACACTGCTCTTCTCTCATCCCCCCTCATCTCTGTCCTCCTCGTCTCCCTCTCATCTCTTTCTCTTTACACTGCTCTTCTCTCATCCCCCCTCATCTCTGTCCTCCTCGTCTCCCTCTCTCTCATCTCTTTCTCTTTACACTGCTCTTCTCTCATCCCCCCTCATCTCTGTCCTCCCCTCCCTCTCTATCATGTCTTTTTCTTTACACTGCTCTTCTCTCATCCCCCTCATGTCCTCCTCGTCTCCCTCTCTCTCATCTCTTTCTCTTTACACTGCTCTTCTCTCATCCCCCCCTCATCTCTGTCCTCCTCGTCTCCCTCATCTCTTTCTCTTTACACTGCTCTTCTCTCATCCCCCTCATCTCTTTCTCTTTACACTGCTCTTCTCTCATCCCCCCTCATCTCTGTCCTCCTCGTTTCCCTCTCTCTCATCTCTTTCTCTTTACACTGCTCTTCTCTCATCCCCCCTCATCTCTGTCCTCCTCGTCTCCCTCTCTCTCATCTCTTTCTCTTTACACTGCTCTTCTCTCATCCCCCTCATCTCTGTCCTCCCTCGTCTCCCTCTCTCTCATCTCTTTCTCTTTACACTGCTCTTCTCTCATCCCCCCTCATCTCTGTCCTCCTCGTCTCCCTCTCTATCATGTCTTTTTCTTTACACTGCTCTTCTCTCATCCCCCCTCATGTCCTCCTCGTCTCCCTCTCTCTCATCTCTTTCTCTTTACACTGCTCTTCTCTCATCCCCCCTCATCTCTGTCCTCCTCGTCTCCCTCATCTCTTTCTCTTTACACTGCTCTTCTCTCATCCCCCCTCATGTCCTCCTCGTCTCCCTCTCCCTCATCTCTTTCTCTTGCTTGTTCTTCCTCTCCTTGACACCAAAGTCACATTCTGCCACTTCCCCTTTTTACCTCTTCTTCCCCATCCCTCTAACATTCTCAAGCCCTCATCAACTTACTTATCCCCTCGGTCATCTTCCCATCTATTTGAGCATCCAGAGCCTCACAGATGAATAACTACTGTAGCAGGGGCAGAGCAGAAGAGAGCAGGGAGAACGTCTACCTCCAGCGCTCCTAGAGGGCTGGAGGGGGAAGGCAGGCAAGGCTAGGAACAGCTAATAAATCCCTTTGCAGGCAATCTAAGGCTTTTAAAATGCCATATACACCGTGGCATTAATGCACATTTCCATTTTTAACAATATTGTGCTTTTAAAAAGAATTTATAAAATAGGAGAGGGACTTTTTCCCCAACTTGTTGCCCTTTTCTTCACCGAATATCAGTCAAAAAGAGATGTGGAGAAAGAGCAAGGCAGGGAGGGATGGAGGGGGGAAAGAGGAGAGAGGGTGTGGGGCCCAAATGCTACTGTTCAGTTCTGGCTCCCCTCCAAACCCTGTCTCCCTGTAGTGTCGTAACTTCTTCATGGTTTGAGTGAAGGGGGTGGGGCATGGGAGGTGGAGGCGGGCCTAGAGCGGACAGAGCGCTGCCCCTTCAGGTTGCCCCAGAGGGGCGGGTCGATGGCTAGGGAGGTGGGTGGTTGAGGTGGGGCCTGGCCCAGATGGTGGGAGGGGCTTCCCCGCGTCACTCCACTCATAGCGGGGAGGCTCTGGTTCCGCCGCAGGCCGTCCAATAGGCTGCCTCCGCCTGTGGCTAGGAAGGTGGCCGAGTCCTGACGCACCAGGCCCTCTGACAACGGCTCCACCCCCTGGGGAACCTTGACCAATCCCAGCCGGCGTAGCCTCTCGACTAAGTTTACATTGATGGGGTCGGGCTTGGCTTTGGATTTGATTCTGGGGCCGTGGCTGAAGCTATGTGAGGCGGGGTCGGGGCTGGGGAGGTTGGGGCGATGGGTGCGGCCAAACTTCAGCCCATACACGTCCTGGAGGAAGAGCTCAGCCGGACGCGACGCCAGGAAGTTGTCACAGGTGGCTGGCGCCGGGGCACGGGACTCAAAGGGCACAGGCGAGGGGGTCGGCGAGTGGGACGGGGAGTTGGGGGGCGTGCTGGGGAGGAGACGCTGGGGGAGTGGGGCTTTAAGGTGAGAGGGAGGGGGGGCATCGGCGGTGGAGAGAGAAGCAGAGATGCCCCTCTCCAGGACCAGCTTGGCCAGGCCACAGGGGGCGGAGGGACGGCGAGGGGGGAAGGAGTCCACCCCCAAACTCAGCCTGCAGGGAGTCACCGGGGTGCTGGGGCCTGTCCTCATGGAGCTGGGAGTGTACTCTGAGACAGAAGACTGACAGTGGGAACTGAGAGAGAGAGACAAGACAATGTTACCCCACACAGCCATGTCATAAACACTACAGCACAAACACACAACACCAATCACCTTCATAGTCGTGTGTGTGTGTGTGTGTGTGTGTGTGTGTGTGTGTGTGTGTGTGTGTGTGTGTGTGTGTGTGTGTGTGTGTGTGTGTGTGTACCTGGAGGTGACCTGGGTGATGTCAGAGGGGTGCAGGATGCGGCAGGTTGTAAAGGTGTAGGTGGAAGACGTTGAACTCTGACATTTCCCCGGGTTATAAACTGAAGAGACAAAAAACAACCATTCAAACATTCCATCACAGACCAACGGCTTCCAATAACGACCCTTTACAGTTTCTTATCTTGGGGAAGAAATATTGACACATTTGTACACAAATGATTGTTTAAATGATGTAATCCGTAGTAAAGGGGAAACCACTGGCTGCTCCACCACGTTGTTATGGTTATTGTTGCTGGGCTGAGGAGCGTCGGTCACCATGGTGAAACTAATTGTGCTCTTCTACGGCGAGGACCATTATGTCAGAGGGGAAAAACAGTCTCCGTTGATTAAAATAACTTATTTGGTGGTTTAATATAATATCGCTAACGGACACGGTCCTTCTGTAGCACAGTTGGTAGAGCATGGCTGTTTCACCATTAGAATGTATGCACACATGACTGTTCCAGCATTAAGGATTCCAGCTTTAACGTTAAACTTTTAATGTTAAATGTTTTTTAAACTTACCTGACGAGGACGTTGTAGTAGTAAGACTGGTGACAGTCAGGCTCTGGGATTGGACAGGAGCCATGGACGTTACACTGGCGGGCAGAGCCAAGAGGGACGGGACACTGATGATGTCACAGGGGGAATTAGAGGTCATAGGGAGGTCACAGGTGATCGGGATTAGAGGGAGCTGTGGAGAGCCTGGTACTGGTACGAAAACAGGAGAAATGGGAGACACCGGTGGCCCGTTCAACAGCAAACGCTCCCTAATCCTTTCCCTGTTCTCCTCCGGTGTTGATGAGTACTGCACCTTGAAGGTGATCCCTCGTTCCTCCTCCTCTCCCTTCTTCTCCCAGGCGTCTGTCCCTTCCTTCACTCGGTTTCCTGAAAAGTCCCAAACCTTTGTTAGTGAGACTGATAAATTATTTTAAATCAATCGTTTACAAAAAAATATTTTCATAATTATATTAATAAGACATATGTAGCACATTTTATATATATATATATAATACCCAGTCAGTCATTTACAATAGGAGAGATCTATCTATATATATATATATAATACCCAGTCAGTCATTTACAATAGGAGAGATCTATATATATAAAATCAGTCATCTATCTATATATATAAAATCTCATCATATCTATCTATCTATCTATCCCATCAGTCATTTACAATAGGAGAGATCTATCTATCTATCTATCTATATATCTCATTTCAATATCTATCTATATATATATATATATAATACCCAGTCAGTCATTTACAATAGGAGAGATCTATCTATATATATATATATATATATATATAATACCCAGTCAGTCATTTACAATAGGAGAGATCTATCTATATATATATATATATAATACCCAGTCAGTCATTTACAATAGGAGAGATATATCTATATATATCTATCTATATATATATATATATAATACCCAGTCAGTCATTTACAATAGGAGAGATCTATCTATATATCTATCTATCTATATATATATATATATATATATCTATATATATATATATATATATAATACCCAGTCAGTCATTTACTATCTATCTATCTATCTATCTATCTATCTATCTATCTATCTATCTATCTATCTATCTATCTATCTATCTATCTATCTATATATATATATATATATATAGATTTAAAAAATATATATTTTTATATATATACATACATACAGTGGGGAGAACAAGTATTTGATACACTGCAGGTTTTCCTACTTACAAAGCATGTAGAGGTCTGTAATTTGTATCATAGCACACTTCAACTGTGAGAGACGGAATCTAAATCAAAAATCCAGAAAATCACATTGTATGATTTTTAAGTAATTAATTTGCATTAATTACTTAAAGGACAGGACAGGTGTCTTTTATACTTATAACAAGTTCAAACAGGTGCCATTAATACAAGTAACGAGTGGAGGACAGAGGAGCCTCTTAAAGAAGAAGTTACAGGTCTGTGAGAGCCAGAAATCTTGCTTGTTTGTAGGTGACCAAATACTTATTTTCCACCATAATTTGCAAATAATATCATTAAAAATCCTACAATGTGATTTTCTGGATTTTTTTCCCTCATTTTGTCTGTCATAGTTGAAGTGTACCTATGATGAAAATTACAGGCCTCTCTCATATTTTTAAGTGGGAGAACTTGCACAATTGGTGGCTGACTAAATACTTTTTTGCCCCACTATGTATGTATGTATGTATGTATGTATGTATGTATGTATGTATGTATGTATGTATGTATGTATGTATCAATTGTGAAATGTACATAGTGAATAAAAGTACCTCTCATGTCATATTTCTGTTCTTCGTCGCCTCCCTCTTCGTCTTCCTCCAGGTCGGTGAGGCGGTAGACGGTGTCGGCGAGAGCATCATGGGGGAGGGGCCGAAAGCCCTTGGTGACCACGCCCGGGTGGGGGTCCAGGATGGTGCCCAGGTGGGGCATGGCCAGCTGCTGCCAGTGGTGCAGAGTCAGAGAGCCTAGAGGGGTCAGAGGTTAAAGGTTAGGGATCAGGCGTCAAATGCGTTACTCACAGATGACAATTAGGAGTGTTACAGTTGACAGATGTCATAATGTGACCAAGTGGGTTCAAACTGGTATTCAGATATGATAATATAGACATCATAGATATTGGGTCAGGAATAACTCCTGGATAGATATCATAGCTTTTGGCTGCATTCCAGGCCACCTACATTCAGTAACCACATCTCTAAGGGTGTGTTTAGACAGACAGCCCAATTCTGATCTTTTTCTCACCAATTGGGCTTTTGTCCAATCACATCAGATCTTTTCACATCAGGTATTGGTCTATTGACCAATCACCTCTGATAAAATCATGACAAAAAGATCAGATTTGCGCTGCCTGTCTAAACGCAGCCTAACATACTGAAATCTGATGCTTGACTGCAAAAGATGATGTGGCATTCAATCACTGGTAAATTTGTGCAGCGGGGCTGCTTATCGCACAGCCTGGAACGCGCCCATTATCATGACTACACTTATAAAGCATGAACATATCCATTACCCTCCATGGGCTTGACAATCTGCAGCTTCTCAGGCAGGAAGGTCTTAAAACAGCTGGACGAGACCGAGAACTCTGATAGGTTGGTGAAGGATGACATGACGCTGCTCATTGGTGAGCTGTAGCCACTCCCCTCCACATCCGATTCCACTCCCCCAGCCAGGGCCTCCAGCTTCTTTTCGCGTTCCGCCTGGAAGAACTGCCGCTCGCACAGGAAATTCTGCCGCCGCAGGGAGAGGCGGTGCAGCGCCGACACGAGGTCATTTCCTCCTGGTGCGCCAGGCTTGCCAAGCGGGACCTCCTCCCTACTACAAAGACAAACACGCAACACAAACACATGCTTACCCAAATATACTCCTCTGTAGGCTCTAAATTCACTGAAATAAGTTTGAATTAAATCATATCAAATAATATGCTTTAAATTCTCTCACATATTGTTGCCACTGACTCAATGAATCCACCACAGTCAATACGGGTGCTTTAGACTGCAGGTCTAACAATCAGGGTCAACCTGGGTAACTCACTTGGCGCGGCCGTGGGATTGGTCGATCCCCTGTGCGGACAGGAAGGGCTGGGCCGTCATCACCAGGCAGCTGCCTCCTGAGCCAGGGATAGGGGGCGTGGCCATCGCCGCAGCTCGCTCTACCGACTCGTTGACCACGCGTACAGTCTGAAACACCTTCTTCTGGGAAACTCTGGGGACGGGGAGAGAGGGAGGAAGAGAGGAGAAGAAGAGAGGAGAAGAGGAAGAGAGGGGAGTTAGAGGAGGAGAGGGGAGTTAGAGGAGGAGAGGGGAGTTAGAGGAGGAGAGGGGAGTTAGAGGAGGAGAGGGGAGTTAGAGGAGGAGGGAGTTAGAGGAGGAGGGGAGTTAGAGGAGGAGGGGAGTTAGAGGAGGAGGGGAGTGAGAGGAGGAGGGGAGTGAGAGGAGGAGGGGAGTGAGAGGAGGAGGGGAGTTAGAGGAGGGGAGTTAGAGAAGAGGAAGAGAGGAGGGGAGTTAGAGGAGGGGAGTTAGAGAAGAGGAAGAGAGGAGGGGAGTTAGAGAAGAGGAAGAGAGGAGGGGATTTAGAGGAGGGGATTTAGAGGAGGGGAGTTAGAGGAGGGGAGTTAGAGGAGGGGAGTTAGAGGAGGGGAGTTAGAGGAGGGGAGTTAGAGGAGGGGAGTTAGAGGAGGGGAGTTAGAGGAGGGGAGTTAGAGGGGAGTTAGAGGAGGGGAAGAGAGGAGGGGAAGAGAGGAGGGGAGAGAGGAGGGGAGTTAGAGAAGAGGAAGAGAGGAGGGGAGTTAGAGGAGGGGAAGAGAGGAGGGGATTTAGAGAAGAGGAAGAGAGGAGGGGATTTAGAGGAGGGGATTTAGAGGAGGGGAGTTAGAGGAGGGGAGTTAGAGCAGGGGAGTTAGAGGAGGGGAATTAGAGGAGGGGAGTTAGAGGAGGGGAGTTAGAGGAGGGGAGTTAGAGAAGAGGAAGAGAGGAGGGGAGTTAGAGAAGAGGAAGAGAGGAGGGGAGTTAGAGAAGAGGAAGAGAGGAGGGGAAGAGAGGAGGGGAGTTAGAGAAGGGGAAGAGAGGAGGGGAGTTAGAGAAGAGGAAGAGAGGAGGGGAGTTAGAGAAGAGGAAGAGAGGAGGGGAGTTAGAGAAGAGGAAGAGAGGAGGGGAGTTAGAGAAGAGGAAGAGAGGAGGGGAGTTAGAGAAGAGGAAGAGAGGAGGGAGTTAGAGAAGAGGAAGAGAGGAGGGGAAGAGAGGAGGGGGAGTTAGAGAAGAGGAAGAGAGGAGGGGAGTTAGAGAAGAGGAAGAGAGGAGGGGAGTTAGAGAAGAGGAAGAGAGGAGGGGAGTTAGAGAAAGAGAGGAGGGGAGTTAGAGAAGAGGAAGAGAGGAGGGGAGTTAGAGGAGGGGAAGGAGGGGAGTTAGAGGAGGGGAGTTAGAGGAGGGGAGTTAGAGGAGGGGAGTTAGAGGAGGGGAGTTAGAGGAGGGGAGTTAGAGGAGGGGAGTTAGAGGAGGGGAAGAGAGGAGGGGAAGAGAGGAAGAGAGGAGGGGAGTTAGAGAAGGGGAAGAGAGGAGGGGAGTTAGAGGAGGGGAAGAGAGGAGGGGAGTTAGAGAAGAGGAAGAGAGGAGGGGATTTAGAGGAGGGGAGTTAGAGGAGGGGAGTTAGAGGAGGGGAGTTAGAGGAGGGGAGTTAGAGGAGGGGAGAGAGGAGGGGAAGAGAGGAGGGGAAGAGGAGGGGAAGAGAGGAGGGGAAGAGAGGAGGGAGTTAGAGAAGAGGAAGAGAGGAGGGGAGTTAGAGGAGGAGGGGAGTTAGAGAAGAGGAAGAGGAGGAGGGGAGTTAGAGAAGAGGAAGAGAGGAGGGGAGTTAGAGAAGAGGAAAGAGGAGGGAGTTAGAGGAGGGGGGGATTTAGAGGAGGGGAAGAGAGGAGGGATTTAGAGGAGGGAGTTAGAGAAGAGGAAGAGAGGAGGAAGTTAGAGAAGAGGAAGAGAGGAGGGATTTAGAGGAGGGGATTTAGAGGAGGGATTTAGAGGAGGGGAGTTAGAGGAGGGAGTTAGAGGAGGGGAGTTAGAGGAGGGGAAGAGAGGAGGGGAGTTAGAGAAGAGGAAGAGAGGAGGGGAGGATAGGAGGGGAGTTAGAGAAGAGGAAGAGAGGAGGGGAGTTAGAGAAGAGGAAGAGAGGAGGGGAAGAGAGGAGGGGAGTTAGAGAAGGGAAGAGAGGAGGGGAGTTAGAGAAGAGGAAGAGAGGAGGGGAGTTAGAGAAGAGGAAGAGAGGAGGGGAGTTAGAGAAGAGGAAGAGAGGAGGGGAGTTAGAGAAGAGGAAGAGAGGAGGGGAGTTAGAGAAGAGGAAGAGAGGAGGGGAGTTAGAGAAGAGGAAGAGAGGAGGGGAAGAGAGGAGGGGAGTTAGAGAAGAGGAAGAGAGGAGGGGAGTTAGAGAAGGGGAAGAGAGGAGGGGAGTTAGAGAAGAGGAAGAGAGGAGGGGAGTTAGAGAAGAGGAAGAGAGGAGGGGAGTTAGAGAAGAGGAAGAGAGGAGGGGAGTTAGAGGAGGGGAAGAGAGGAGGGGAGTTAGAGGAGGGGAGTTAGAGGAGGGGAGTTAGAGGAGGGGAGTTAGAGGAGGGGAGTTAGAGGAGGGGAGTTAGAGGAGGGGAAGAGAGGAGGGGAAGAGAGGAGGGGAAGAGAGGAGGGGAGTTAGAGAAGAGGAAGAGAGGAGGGGAGTTAGAGGAGGGGAAGAGAGGAGGGGAGTTAGAGAAGAGGAAGAGAGGAGGGGAGTTAGAGGAGGGGAAGAGAGGAGGGGAGTTAGAGGAGGGGATTTAGAGGAGGGGAAGAGAGGAGGGGAGAGAGGAGGGGAAGAGAGGAGGGGAAGAGAGGAGGGGAAGAGAGGAGGGGAGTTAGAGGAGGGGAAGAGAGGAGGGGAGTTAGAGGAGGGGATTTAGAGGAGGGGATTTAGAGAAGAGGAAGAGAGGAGGGGAGTTAGAGAAGAGGAAGAGAGGAGGGGAGTTAGAGAAGAGGAAGAGAGGAGGGGAGTTAGAGGAGGAGGGGATTTAGAGGAGGGGAGAGAGGAGGGGATTTAGAGGAGGGGAGTTAGAGAAGAGGAAGAGAGGAGGGAGTTAGAGAAGAGGAAGAGAGGAGGGGAGTTAGAGGAGGGGAGTTAGAGGAGGGGAGTTAGAGGAGGGGATTAGAGGAGGGGAGTTAGAGGAGGGGAGAGAGGAGGGGAGTTAGAGGAGGGGAGTTAGAGAAGAGGAAGAGAGGAGGGGATTTAGAGGAGGGGAGTTAGAGAAGAGGAAGAGAGGAGGGGATTTAGAGGAGGGGAGTTAGAGAAGAGGAAGAGAGGAGGGGATTTAGAGGGAAGAGAGGAGGGGAGTTAGAGAAGAGGAAGAGAGGAGGGAGTTAGAGAAGAGGAAGAGAGGAGGGGATTTAGAGAAGAGGAAGAGAGGAGGGGAGTTAGAGAAGAGGAAGAGAGGAGTGGAGTTAGAGAAGAGGAAGAGAGGAGTGGAGTTAGAGAAGAGGAAGAGAGGAGGCGAGTTAGAGAAGAGGAAGAGAGGAGGGGAGTTAGAGGAGGGGAACAGAGGGAGGAGTTAGAGGAGGGGAAGAGAGGGGAGCTTCTGCTTTGATTGCTTTTGCTCTTCTGTTTGTGTGTGTTTGTTGTTGTCGGTGTGTGTGTGTGTGTGTGTGTGTGTTGTTGTTGGTGTGTGTGTGTGTGTTGTTGTCGGTGTGTGTGTGTGTTTGTTGTTGTCGGTGTGTGTGTTTGTTGTTGTCGGTGTGTGTTTGTGTGTGTGTGTGTTCTATACTCACTTCTGGTCCTGGAAAGCCACCTCGTCCTCGACACTCAGCTCTCTCATCATGGTGCCCTCAATCTCTGCTGCCAGGGAGTCCTGAGACACAGTAATTTACACTCATTAATAGGTACACACACTATTGGGCACACGCACACATATTCACACATAAATAGGGTTGACACACACACATACACACACAATCTGCTGCAGATGGAGCTCATGAGCTGGATCTGTCTGAGCTGGATCTGTCTGAGCTGGATCTGTCTGAGCTGGATCTGTCTGAGCTGGATCTGTCTGAGCTGGATCTGTCTGAGCTGGATCTGTCTGAGCTGGCCCTCTCTGAGCTGGATCTCTCTGAGCTGGCCCCTCTGAGCTGGCTCTGTCTGAGCTGGCTCTCTCTGAGCTGGATCTGTCTGAGCTGGCCCTGTCTGAGCTGGCCCTCTCTGAGCTGGATCTGTCTGAGCTGGATCTGTCTGAGCTGGATCTGTCTGAGCTGGATCTGTCTGAGCTGGCCCTCTCTGAGCTGGCCCCTCTGAGCTGGATCTGTCTGAGCTGGATCTGTCTGAGCTGGCCCTCTCTGAGCTGGCCCTCTCTGAGCTGGCCCTCTCTGAGCTGGCCCTCTCTGAGCTGGCCCTCTCTGAGCTGGATCTGTCTGAGCTGACTTCTCTGAGCTGGATCTGTCTGAGCTGAATCTGTCTGAGCTGGCCCTCTCTGAGCTGAATCTGTCTGAGCTGGCCCTCTCTGAGCTGAATCTGTCTGAGCTGGCCCTCTCTGAGCTGGATCTGTCTGAGCTGAATCTGTCTGAGCTGGCCCTCTCTGAGCTGAATCTGTCTGAGCTGGCCCTCTCTGAGCTGAATCTGTCTGAGCTGAATCTGTCTGAGCTGGCCCTCTCTGAGCTGAATCTCTCTGAGCTGAATCTGTCTGAGCTGGCCCTCTCTGAGCTGAATCTGTCTGAGCTGACTTCTCTGTGTGTCTGTCTGAGCTGATTTCTCTGAGCTGGATCTGTCTGAGCTGACTTCTCTGAGCTGGATCTCTCTGAGCTGAATCTGTCTGAGCTGGCCCTCTCTGAGCTGGATCTGTCTGAGCTGACTTCTCTGAGCTGGATCTGTCTGAGCTGACTTCTCTGAGCTGGATCTCTCTGAGCTGACTTCTCTGAGCTGGATCTCTCTGAGCTGACTTCTCTGTGTGTGTGTCTGAGCTGACTTCTGTGTCTGTGTGTAAATGATGTATGCCATTTAGGCACCTGATCTGAGCCATAAAGGAGACTACCACCCCATTACCACTAACAGATTAGGTGGGCAATGTAGCCGGTTTCTTTCTCCCCCCACTTTGGTTCTGAAATCCCCATCACCCACTGATTAACTTGATGTTTTTGCAGCTTAAGTGTTTGAGGTAGTAATGCATCAATATGTATTGTTTACAGATGAGCTATGACATAGCCAATGAATATAAGGCACAACTTTGAATTTCACCCGTTTTTATTGCGTGTTCTTCTCCCATCGCTTCAACCACGCAGTGCGCCTTGCAGAAATTGTTTGATTATTTAATTATCAACTTTAGCCTGTATGTCTAAAAATTACCATATACACTGATTGTTTAAAGCAAAACTGCCAAAACTAAAGTAACAGGCTGCCTACCTCATGCAACATCACATTAGTGGAAACCTGCGGCGAATACAACAGCTGTAGACCTTCCCATTAAATGTTTACTAACAAGCCCTTAATACAACATGTGTAGACCTTCCCATTAAATGTTTACTAACAAGCCCTTAATACAACAGCTGTAGACCTTCCCATTAAATGTTTACTAACAAGCCCTTAATACAACATGTGTAGACCTTCCCATTAAATGTTTACTAACAAGCCCTTAATACAACATGTGTAGACCTTCCCATTAAATGTTTACTAACAAGCCCTTAATACAACAATGCAGTTCAAGAAATAGATTTAACAAAATATTTACTAAATAAACTACAGTAAAAAAATTGAATCAAAAAGTAACAATACATTTACATAACAATAA
>NW_026287987.1:0-1216 GCF_023373465.1 Oncorhynchus keta
AGGAACCCACATTCATAAAGAAGTTATTCACATGAAATACCATCAGGATCACTATAGATCTTCTTTCCAACAATAAATGAAGATGGGATAGCTGTAGATGCATTTTCTTAATCAACAGTTGATTGATTTTCCAAGATGACTTCATATTATTTTAGGACTCTTGGAATTTGTTAGTAAAATATATTTTTGGGGATATCCGAAGTAGGTGAGTACATTTGTTCTGATACTTTTTGTAATTTGCAGAATTCAGGAAAAACTGTTTATACAACTGTTTTTTTTTTTACTGACCTATGATCAATAAGCATGAGAAAATGAACTGGTCACTCTTGTGGGATCATAAATGAGGGGATACAGATAGCTGAAATCAGAAGTGGTTCTCACTTTTAAATACATTTCTCGTAAATCACCCAATATAAAACACGTTTATCTTCAATATTAATTCAATCCAAGGTTGACACAAGGATATCAATGAAACAAACTACCAATGTCAGAATCGGGTGGCCTCTTTACAGGTTGTTAAATTGCTTAACATTATAGTAATCACAAGTCATAGACATTTCTGGTAATAGTCAGGACATTTTTGCCAGGATCAACCCAATCATTATATTGATTGTTCGCGTCATTAATATCTAATGGGTTAAAGACCATGTTATCATGGTTGATATCCTGCCCAACTAAGAGATACACAGTCGGAATCATCCAGATCATACAGGGAGTGGAACGTAAAACAAAGTGCATGCCTCACATGTCCAATACAACCACATTTGTGTTAGTTTTATCAATAGGGATGCACTTCCTATGGAATGCACATGGACACAGTCCACATAACACCACTGAAGACTCCAGAGGGTTATGACATTAAGAGCAATGCCTGTTTTTGGTCAGGTTAGATGAAAACTCATGAACAAAGTAGAGTAAATATGTGTATGAATACATCACCAAATCATACAGTATTCGAGTGAGAACAAAACCTCCATTACCACTAGATGGCAGACATGGAATATAAAGGTCTCTCCTCTTGGTGAACAGACAATTGAGCCCCACAGGGGATGCGTCATAATACCCAGAAAACTTAGCGGTCAAACATGGAAATGGTCCCAATTGTTTTACCAGCATTCATTTGATCCATTGTGGATTTTAGAAACACTTCAAATAAGGGTTGTGTTTCGTGCAGACGTACCCTGGCGTGATGTTTCGATAACCATGTAAACCTCTT
>NW_026287988.1:0-2500 GCF_023373465.1 Oncorhynchus keta
TTTACATTTACATTACATTTAAGTCATTTAGCAGACGCTCTTATCCAGAGCGACTTACAAATTGGTGCATACACCTTATGACATCCAGTGGAACAGCCACTTGCATCTAAAACTTTTTTTTGGGGGGAAGAAGGGGGGTGAGAAGGATTACTTACCCTTACTTACCCTATCCTAGGTATTCCTTGAAGAGGTGGGGTTTCAGGTGTCTCCGGAAGGTGGTGATTGACTCCGCTGTCCTGGCGTCGTGAGGAGTTTGTTCCACCATTGGGGGGCCAGAGCAGCGAACAGTTTTGACTGGGCTGAGCGGGAACTGTACTTCCTCAGTGGTAGGGAGGCGAGCAGGCCAGAGGTGGATGAACGCAGTGCCCTTGTTTGGGTGTAGGGCCTGATCAGAGCCTGGAGGTACTGAGGTGCTGTTCCCCTCACAGCTCCGTAGGCAAGCACCATGGTCTTGTAGCGGATGCGAGCTTCAACTGGAAGCCAGTGGAGAGAGCGGAGGAGCGGGGTGACGTGAGAGAACTTGGGAAGGTTGAACACCAGACGGGCTGCGGCGTTCTGGATGAGTTGTAGGGGTTTAATGGCACAGGCAGGGAGCCCAGCCAACAGCGAGTTGCAGTAATCAAGACGGGAGATGACAAGTGCCTGGATTAGGACCTGCGCCGCTTCCTGTGTGAGGCAGGGTCGTACTCTGCGGATGTTGTAGAGCATGAACCTACAGGAACGGGACACCGCCTTGATGTTAGTTGAGAACGTCAGGGTGTTGTCCAGGATCACGCCAAGGTTCTTAGCGCTCTGGGAGGAGGACACAATGGAGTTGTCAACCGTGATGGCGAGATCATGGAACGGGCAGTCCTTCCCCGGGAGGAAGAGGAGCTCCGTCTTGCTGAGGTTCAGCTTGAGGTGGTGATCCGTCATCCACACTGATATGTCTGCCAGACATGCAGAGATGCGATTCGCCACCTGGTCATCAGAAGGGGAAAGGAGAAGATTAATTGTGTGTCGTCTGCATAGCAATGATAGGAGAGACCATGTGAGGTTATGACAGAGCCAAGTGACTTGGTGTATAGCGAGAATAAGAGAGGGCCTAGAACAGAGCCCTGGGGGACACCAGTGGTGAGAGCGCGTGGTGAGGAGACAGATTCTCGCCACGCCACCTGGTAGGAGCGACCTGTCAGGTAGGACGCAATCCAAGCGTGGGCCGCGCCGAGAGATGCCCAACTCGGAGAGGGTGGAGAGGAGGATCTGATGGTTCACAGTATCGAAGGCAGCCGATAGGTCTAGAAGGATGAGAGCAGAGGAGAGAGAGTTAGCTTTAGCAGTGCGGAGCGCCTCCGTGATACAGAGAAGAGCAGTCTCAGTTGAATGACTAGTCTTGAAACCTGACTGATTTGGATCAAGAAGGTCATTCTGAGAGAGATAGCGGTAGAGCTGGCCAAGGACGGCACGCTCAAGAGTTTTGGAGAGAAAAGAGAGAAGGGATACTGGTCTGTAGTTGTTGACATCGGAGGGATCGAGTGTAGGTTTTTTCAGAAGGGGTGCAACTCTCGCTCTCTTGAAGACGGGAGGGACGTAGCCAGCGGTCAGGGATGAGTTGATGAGCGAGGTGAGGTAAGGGAGAAGGTCTCCGGAAATGGTCTGGAGAAGAGAGGAGGGGATAGGGTCAAGCGGGCAGGTTGTTGGGCGGCCGGCCGTCACAAGACGCGAGATTTCATCTGGAGAGAGAGGGAGAAAGAGGTCAGAGCATAGGGTAGGGCAGTGTGAGCAGAACCAGCGGTGTCGTTTGACTTAGCAAACGAGGATCGGATGTCGTCGACCTTCTTTTCAAAATGGTTGACGAAGTCATCTGCAGAGAGGAGGAGGAGGGGGGATTCAGGAGGGAGGAGAAGGTGGCAAAGAGCTTCCTAGGGTTAGAGGCAGATGCTTGGAATTTAGAATGGTAGAAAGTAGCTTTAGCAGCAGAGACAGAGGAGGAAAATGTAGAGAGGAGGGAGTGAAAGGATGCCAGGTCCGCAGGGAGGCGAGTTTTCCTCCATTTCCGCTCGGCTGCCCGGAGCCCTGTTCTGTGAGCTCGCAAGGAGTCGTCGAGCCACGGAGCGGGGAGGGAGGACCGAGCCGGCCTGGAGGATAGGGGACATAGGGAGTCAAAGGATGCAGTAAGGGAGGAGAGGAGGGTTGAGGGAGGCAGAATCAGGAGATAGGTTGGAGAAAGTTTGAGCAGAGGGAAGAGATGATAGGATGGAAGAGGAGAGAGTAGCGGGGAGAGAGAGCGAAGGTTGGGACGGCGCGATACCATCCGAGTAGGGGCAGTGTGGGAAGTGTTGGATGAGAGCGAGAGGGAAAAGGATACAAGGTAGTGGTCGGAGACTTGGAGGAGTTGCAATGAGGTTAGTGGAAGAACAGCATCTAGTAAAGATGAGGTCAAGCGTATTGCCTGCCTTGTGAGTAGGGGGAAGGTGAGAGGGTGAGGTCAAAAGAGGAGAGGAGTGGAAAGAAGTAGGGA
>NW_026287988.1:7500-24867 GCF_023373465.1 Oncorhynchus keta
TTATTTATCAAGTCATCTGCTACATAATGGTGCTTAGAGCATGTTAACACATTCTATTATCAGGCCCCTGATCTGAGGCCTGGAAGATATATGTGGATGGTGTATGTTAATACCGTCCTCTTGGTGTAATGCACTACCTATCAGAGGGTTAGACCACAGCTGAATGGTACCACTTAGCTGAACAGCTACTCCAGCATTAAGTGGCCCTTGGTTGAAATATAGAACGGCCAATTGAGGCAGGGATGGCCTGGACTGCCTGGTCCCTGGCCACATTAACGACCTCCACGTCACATCCATAACACACACCTCCCTGTTAGGGACCCTAGAGACTGTAGGGGGTGGGGAGGCAGGGGGAAGCAGGATGCCTGGGGTAGGGATGGGGAGGTAGGGTGTCAGGGAGTCAGACACCAACCAGCTTCTTTTTCAGAAGGAGGAGGAGGAGATAGTGAAGTAAGGAGTAACTGTGACACACACACACACTGTGACCACAACCCCCCACCACCACTGGCCCCTCCCACCCATCCCCTCCTTCACTTCCAGGTCAGGGGTCAGCTTCATCTGTCACTTTGGAAGACAGATTTACATTGATAGACCAGACTGCCACCAAGTCACCTGTGTAAATACAATACTGATTCCTACTGAGACGTCTCATACCGTGGTGCTTTGGTGTCCATTTTGATCCAACAGACTCAGTGGTGGAAACAGTAGAAGTCATAATCCATGAATCATATCATGTAGAGACTGTAGAAACACCATGTAATAACATCAGAGGGCTGTTTCTCTATCTGTCTCTTGTTCTGACTGGATGAGGGCTTGTCAGAGAAACAATCTGGCTGTGTGAAAATGACTGGAGCATTAATCACTGAGGATACTGTTGCTTTGTCATCATATTGACGGTTTAAACCACAACACACAGATCACACACCCATGTAGGGCTACTTACAAAACATTCCTGACTCTCACCTCTCAAACAGATCACACCTACCTACACACACACACACACACACACACACACACACACACACACACACACACACACACACACACACACACACACACACACACACACACACACACCCTGCAGGGTCTAATAAGGACCAGTCTATTGGAAGTCATAAAGAGAACAGGAGAGGAAACACAAGCCCACTGCCTCCTGGTCAAACACACATTGGTCCTCCCTGTGTGTTTACAGAAAACACACTCCACACTCACCCAACATTTACCTCCTGTTATTGTGTGATCTGCTCAAACTCACTATCAGTCAGATACAGATCTCATTTTCTTTGTTATACTGTGAACCACCACTGTTGATTTACATTGCTTCTGTGTAACAATGTGTAATGATGGTGGCGTCTGTATAGAAGGTGATTTATGTCCAGAGGAGTGTCTGACCTGTCCTGTTATTTCCTGTCCTTGTCTGTTCCTCCAGGTGCCATTCCAGCCTGGCCCAGACCCTGCCCCCAGAAGAGGCCCCCGTTGACCGGCCGTTTTGGGCCGACGGTGACCCCAGCATGCCTCTGCCCTTTGACCTAGCTGACATCATCAACAGGGTGGAGTCACTCCTCTGGAGGTCGGTCGCAGACACACTTAAGCGGAAACAGGCACACAGACACACACACACAATTAAATAACTCACGTATATGAGTCTGCATACCTCCCTGTAGCTCCTTGATTGTCCTGTCACCATACAACAATACTTAACCATCTCCTTCATAGACCTACGTGGTGTTGCCACCACCCTCTCTTCTGTAACTGCTGCCTCTCTGGTCAGCAGTTCTCTTCCTTAGTCAGAAATACAGTTGAACTATCCCATCCTGTTGGCATTTAAACTCAGCAGACATTACTCTGCAGTACGTTGGCCTTTTCATAGCCACCATGGCTCTCTGATTGGCTCATTAGGTGTTTCCCAAATGGCACCCTATTCCCCATGTAGCGCGCTCCGTTTGACCTGATACCTATGGGCCCTGGTCCAGAGTAGCCCACTATAAGGGTAATAGGGTGCCATTTGGAATGCAGACTTTGGCTCCTTCAGTCTGTGTGTTAATTACAGTGTGTGGCCGGGTCCCGGCCCTGCCTGCACTCTGACATCTCAATGACTTGTTGTCATACAGACGGAGTGAGTGACTGGATGGGCTGTGAATAGATGGATGGAGGAATGACTGGGCTTGTGTTTTCTTTCCTCCTGTCAGGATGTGACGGATGGGACACAAAGTAAAGAGAAGGAGAAAGAGAGCGAGAGAGTCACCCCGTCATCTGAACAGCCTCTATCGTGAGGACAGACGACAGAGGAGGAGAACAGGACCTACCAACTCCTGATGGTGTCAACGTCCTCCAATGGGGGTACACTTCCCCAGCCCAGCCCACCCTGGACCCCTCCCAACCCTGTACCTCACCCCACACTGCCCAAACCAGTCTCATCTAGCTTTGCTTGGATTGACTCAACATGGCTGCAACATGAGGATGGAACCCTGAGTAGTGCTTTGCTAACATGCTATAGCTGGTATTGGAACTAGTCTCACAATGGTAACGTGGATAACCTGCAGAATTAAAACTGAATGTGTAGGAATGTATTATTTCAATCAATGTTCTGTTTCTTTTCTACATTTAACCAGCTTTGTGTATGGATATGACAAATAGTCATACAGATGTAGGATCTTAATTTGACCAGTTTCTCACAGCAGCAAAATTATCCTGCAGCAACAGGAAATGTGAATTATTGGGTGGATTATAATTAATGGACATTTTTACTTCGGGCAAATCAAGTCTGACATTTTCATGTGGAAATTACAAACAGAAATCCTTTTGAACCTTGAAACCTTTAAACCTTAAACCACTACAAGTTTGCATTTCCTTGCTGCTCAGGAAATTTCCTGCAACAACAGGGTGATCATATTAAAATCCTATATCTGTAGTACATTTATACTTTCTGTTTCTAACTCAATGTTGTTCTAATTATACTGTTGTATCCTAATGTCCATTCACTTCCTGTATTTCACAACTTACTTGTTCAGAATCTCACAGGGCATGACTTTGTGTTACTAAGATCTGACTGACTCTGTGTGTGTGTGTGTGTGTGTGTGTGTGTGTGTGTGTGTGTGTGTGTGTGTGTGTGTGTGTGTGTGTGTGTGTGTGTGTGTGTGTGTGTGTGTGTGTGTGTGTGTGTGTGTGTGTGTGTGTGCCACTGCAGTATTTACAGTATGTGAAATTGTATGTGTGTGAAGCAGTATGATAGGGCCTGTAGCAGGGCTGGGAGTTGTTTGTGTTAGAGTGGAAAGGACACAAGTCTAGTAGGCCTATAGGTTGTAGTAGGCATGTCTCTGTCTAGTAGGCCTGTCTCTAGTCTGCTCTGTAGGGCTGAAAGGCAGCCCAGGCAGACAGCTACTGTAGGGCTGAAAGGCAGCCCAGGCAGACAGCTACTGTAGGGCTGAAAGGCAGCCCAGGCAGACAGCTACTGTAGGGCTGAAAGGCAGCCCAGACAGACAGCTACTGTAGGACTGAAAGGCCTCCCAGGCAGACAGCTACTGTAGAACTAAAAGGCAGCCCCGACAGACAGCTACTGTAGGACTGAAAGGCAGCCCAGGCAGACAGCTACTGTAGGGCTGAAAGGCATCCCAGGCAGACAGCTACTGTAGGACTGAAAGGCAGCCCCGACAGACAGCTACTGTAGGGCTGAAAGGCATCCCAGGCAGACAGCTACTGTAGGGCTGAAAGGCAGCCCAGGCAGGCAGCTACTGTAGAACTGAAAGGCAGCCCCGACAGACAGCTACTGTAGGACTGAAAGGCAGCCCAGGCAGACAGCTACTGTAGGACTGAAAGGCATCCCAGGCAGACAGCTACTGTAGGACTGAAAGGCAGCCCAGGCAGACAGCTACTGTAGGACTGAAAGGCAGCCCAGACAGACAGCTACTGTAGGACTGAAAGGCATCCCAGGCAGACAGCTACTGTAGGACTGAAAGGCAGCCCAGACAGACAGCTACTGTAGGACTGAAAGGCATCCCCGACAGACAGCTACTGTAGGACTGAAAGGCATCCCAGACAGACAGCTACTGTAGGACTGAAAGGCATCCCAGGCAGACAGCTACTGTAGGACTGAAAGGCATCCCAGGCAGACAGCTACTGTAGGGCTGAAAGGCAGCCCAGGCAGACAGCTACTGTAGAACTGAAAGGCAGCCCCGACAGACAGCTACTGTAGGACTGAAAGGCAGCCCAGGCAGACAGCTACTGTAGGACTGAAAGGCATCCCAGGCAGACAGCTACTGTAGGACTGAAAGGCAGCCCAGGCAGACAGCTACTGTAGGACTGAAAGGCAGCCCAGACAGACAGCTACTATAGGACTGAAAGGCATCCCAGGCAGACAGCTACTGTAGGACTGAAAGGCAGCCCAGACAGACAGCTACTGTAGGACTGAAAGGCAGCCCCGACAGACAGCTACTGTAGGACTGAAAGGCAGCCCAGACAGACAGCTACTGTAGGACTGAAAGGCAGCCCAGACAGACAGCTACTGTAGGACTGAAAGGCAGCCCAGACAGACAGCTACTGTAGGACTGAAAGGCAGCCCAGGCAGACAGCTACTGTAGGACTGAAAGGCCTCCCAGGCAGACAGCTACTGTAGGACTGAAAGGCAGCCCAGACAGACAGCTACTGTAGGACTGAAAGGCATCCCCGACAGACAGCTACTGTAGGACTGAAAGGCATCCCCGACAGACAGCTACTGTAGGACTGAAAGGCAGCCCAGACAGACAGCTACTGTAGGACTGAAAGGCCTCCCAGGCAGACAGCTACTGTAGGACTGAAAGGCAGCCCAGACAGACAGCTACTGTAGGGCTGAAAGGCAGCCCAGACAGACAGCTACTGTAGGACTGAAAGGCAGCCCAGACAGACAGCTACTGTAGGACTGAAAGGCAGCCCCGACAGACAGCTACTGTAGGACTGAAAGGCATCCCAGACAGACAGCTACTGTAGGACTGAAAGGCAGCCCCGACAGACAGTTTATGTAGGGCTGAAAGGCAGCCCCGACAGACAGTTTATGTAGGGCTGAAAGACAGCCCAGGCAGACAGTTTGTGTAGGGCTGAAAGGCAGCCCCGACAGACAGCTACTGTAGGACTGAAAGGCCTCCCAGGCAGACAGCTACTGTAGGACTGAAAGGCAGCCCAGACAGACAGCTACTGTAGGACTGAAAGGCAGCCCAGACAGACAGCTACTGTAGGACTGAAAGGCATCCCCGACAGACAGCTACTGTAGGACTGAAAGGCATCCCCAGACAGACAGCTACTGTAGGACTGAAAGGCAGCCCAGACAGACAGCTACTGTAGGACTGAAAGGCCTCCCAGGCAGACAGCTACTGTAGGACTGAAAGGCAGCCCAGACAGACAGCTACTGTAGGGCTGAAAGGCAGCCCAGACAGACAGCTACTGTAGGACTGAAAGGCAGCCCAGACAGACAGCTACTGTAGGACTGAAAGGCAGCCCCGACAGACAGCTACTGTAGGACTGAAAGGCATCCCAGACAGACAGCTACTGTAGGACTGAAAGGCAGCCCCGACAGACAGTTTATGTAGGGCTGAAAGGCAGCCCCGACAGACAGTTTATGTAGGGCTGAAAGACAGCCCAGGCAGACAGTTTGTGTAGGGCTGAAAGGCAGCCCCGACAGACAGTTTATGTAGGGCTGAAAGGCAGCCCCGACAGACAGTTTATGTAGGGCTGAAAGACAGCCCAGGCAGACAGTTTGTGTAGGGCTGAAAAGCAGCCCAGACAGACAGTTCATGTAGGGCTGAAAGGCAGCCCAGGCAGACAGTTTGTGTAGGGCTGAAAAGCAGCCCAGACAGACAGCTACTGTAGGACTGAAAAGCAGCCCAGGCAGACAGCTACTATAATGTGTGGCTGATAGAAGGATCCCCATCCCAACTGCCACTCTCTCTTCATAATTGCAGCTGTTCAATGGCTTTTAATTAGTCTTAAAGCGTGTAGAGCACCACTTTCCCTGTATCGCTGCAGGCCAGAAACTCAGATCCACGGCTTCTGACAAAACCAACCAGGAAAGAGAAGCTATGGGTGGAAATGTGATGGTTGTCAAAGCCAAGCAGAGCAGCCTTCTTTTTATTTCTTAGTAACACTTTATTTCCGGGATCATCAACTAGATTCAGCCGCGGGTCGAATTACAAATCATTTTTTGACTGCAAATTGACTCCAAGAAGCCTAAAAATATCATATTTGAGTAAAACATAATAATTTCAAACCTTGCTCACGTTTGTACACGATTACTTGTCTCACTATTATGTGTGGGAATACTTGGGAATTATATATATATTTTTTATTATTTTATTATTATTTTGCTTCGAAAACTTGGGGGCCAAATAAAACCACCCGCGGGCCGCAGTTGGGCAGCTACTTTCTTTGACCTGGCCACCATAATGCCTTTATAACAATGTTGTAAACATGTCATAATGCTTCATAGCTTGTGTCATTGTGATAACTGAAGCTTTATGGCATGTGTTGACAAGTTATGACTCGTGGTATGAAGCTTTATAACATGGTTAGGACATTTTTATGAAGGTTATGAAGAGATCATGGTGTTTAGTTCAAATGAAGTCTTACCAATTTCTTTATCTATATATATCAACAGGAAGTAGAACTGATATGTAGTGTTAAAAATCCACTTCTCAAGGTTGTTTTTTACTTCTGCCAGTTTTTCCAGTTTCAAATGTTAACGGTTGCCAAAATGTTGTTATTTTGCTTAATCTTTTTGTATGTTGACTGAGGTTGAGATTGTAGACTGGCTGTATTGTTGAGTTGAACAACTATGTGCTCTCTGTTTCACAGCTCAGCTTGTCTGTCTGAAGCTTTAGGAAGGCAGTAAATAAACCAAGACAGTGTTTTATGACCCTCTCTGTGTGGTGCTTTATGTTGTGTCCAAGACTCCTGCATCATGTTCATCATCACTCGGTATCCCACTTTGGCCTCGCTGTGTGTCTGTGTGTGTGTGTGTGCCTGTGCTTTTGTGTGTGCATGCACATTTACACAAGTACACATTTCATTTACCAGGCTGTGTGAAAAGGCTAAGCGTGTTTTACCTTTTCCTAGAGTGTGTTTGAGCAGTGAATTGAGACTCATTTGTCAGGTGAGTGTGAGTTACAGTTCTCTGGCCTGCATGCCCTGTCACTACCTGGCCTCTCTCTCTCCCTGCCAGATAGATGGGATGCCCTGTCACCACCTGGTCTCTCTCTCTCCCTGCCAGATAGATGGGATGCCCTGTCACTACCTGGCCTCTCTCTCTCCCTGCCAGATAGATGGGATGCCCTGTCACCACCTGGTCTCTCTCTCTCCCTGCCAGATAGATGGGATGCCCTGTCACTACCTGGTCTCTCTCTCTCCCTGCCAGATAGATGGGATGCCCTGTCTCCACCTGGTCTCTCTCTCTCCCTGCCAGATAGATGGGACGCCCTGTCACCACCTGGCCTCTCTCTCTCCCTGCCAGATAGATGGGATGCCCTGTCACCACCTGGTCTCTCTCTCTCGCTGCCAGATAGATGGGATGCCCTGTCACTACCTGGCCTCTCTCTCTCCCTGCCAGATAGATGGGATGCCCTGTCACTACCTGGCCTCTCTCTCTCCCTGCCAGATAGATGGGATGCCCTGTCACTACCTGGCCTCTCTCTCTCCCTGCCAGATAGATGGGATGCCCTGTCACTACCTGGCCTCTCTCTCTCCCTGCCAGATAGATGGGATGCCCTGTCACCACCTGGCCTCTCTCTCTCCCTGCCAGATAGATGGGATGCCCTGTCACCACCTGGCCTCTCTCTCTCCCTGCCAGATAGATGGGATGCCCTGTCACCACCTGGCCTCTCTCTCTCGCTGCCAGATAGATGGGATGCCCTGTCTCCACCTGGCCTCTCTCTCCCTGCCAGATAGATGGGATGCCCTGTCACCACCTGGCCTCTCTCTCCCTGCCAGATAGATGGGATGCCCTGTCACCACCTGGTCTCTCTCTCTCCCTGCCAGATAGATGGGATGCCCTGTCACTACCTGGCCTCTCTCTCCCTGCCAGATAGATGGGATGCCCTGTCACTACCTGGCCTCTCTCTCTCCCTGCCAGATAGATGGGATGCCCTGTCACCACCTGGTCTCTCTCTCTCCCTGCCAGATAGATGGGATGCCCTGTCACTACCTGGCCTCTCTCTCCCTGCCAGATAGATGGGATGCCCTGTCACTACCTGGCCTCTCTCTCTCCCTGCCAGATAGATGGGATGCCCTGTCACCACCTGGCCTCTCTCTCTCCCTGCCAGATAGATGGGATGCCCTGTCACCACCTGGCCTCTCTCTCCCTGCCAGATAGATGGGATGCCCTGTCACCACCTGGCCTCTCTCTCTCCCTGCCAGATAGATGGGATGCCCTGTCACCACCTGGTCTCTCTCTCTCCCTGCCAGATAGATGGGATGCCCTGTCACTACCTGGCCTCTCTCTCCCTGCCAGATAGATGGGATGCCCTGTCACTACCTGGCCTCTCTCTCTCCCTGCCAGATAGATGGGATGCCCTGTCTCCACCTGGCCTCTCTCTCCCTGCCAGATAGATGGGATGCCCTGTCACCACCTGGCCTCTCTCTCTCCCTGCCAGATAGATGGGATGCCCTGTCACCACCTGGTCTCTCTCTCTCCCTGCCAGATAGATGGGATGCCCTGTCACTACCTGGCCTCTCTCTCCCTGCCAGATAGATGGGATGCCCTGTCACTACCTGGCCTCTCTCTCTCCCTGCCAGATAGATGGGATGCCCTGTCACCACCTGGTCTCTCTCTCTCCCTGCCAGATAGATGGGATGCCCTGTCACTACCTGGCCTCTCTCTCCCTGCCAGATAGATGGGATGCCCTGTCACTACCTGGCCTCTCTCTCTCCCTGCCAGATAGATGGGATGCCCTGTCTCCACCTGGCCTCTCTCTCTCCCTGCCAGATAGATGGGATGCCCTGTCACTACCTGGCCTCTCTCTCTCCCTGCCAGATAGATGGGATGCCCTGTCACCACCTGGCCTCTCTCTCTCGCTGCCAGATAGATGGGATGCCCTGTCTCCACCTGGCCTCTCTCTCCCTGCCAGATAGATGGGATGCCCTGTCACCACCTGGCCTCTCTCTCTCCCTGCCAGATAGATGGGATGCCCTGTCACTACCTGGCCTCTCTCTCCCTGCCAGATAGATGGGATGCCCTGTCACTACCTGGCCTCTCTCTCAACCTGCCAGATAGATGGGATGCCCTGTCACTACCTGGCCTCTCTCTCTCGCTGCCAGATAGATGGGATGCCCTGTCTCCACCTGGCCTCTCTCTCCCTGCCAGATAGATGGGATGCCCTGTCACCACCTGGCCTCTCTCTCTCCCTGCCAGATAGATGGGATGCCCTGTCACTACCTGGCCTCTCTCTCCCTGCCAGATAGATGGGATGCCCTGTCACTACCTGGCCTCTCTCTCAACCTGCCAGATAGATGGGATGCCCTGTCACTACCTGGCCTCTCTCTCTCCCTGTCAGATAGATGGGATGCCCTGTCACTACCTGGCCTCTCTCTCTCCCTGCCAGATAGATGGGATGCCCTGTCTCCACCTGGCCTCTCTCTCTCCCTGCCAGATAGATGGGATGCCCTGTCACTACCTGGCCTCTCTCTCCCTGCCAGATAGATGGGATGCCCTGTCACTACCTGGCCTCTCTCTCTCCCTGCCAGATAGATGGGATGCCCTGTCACCACCTGGCCTCTCTCTCTCCCTGCCAGATAGATGGGATGCCCTGTCTCCACCTGGCCTCTCTCTCTCCCTGCCAGATAGATGGGATGTCCTGTCACCACCTGGCCTCTCTCTCTCCCTGCCAGATAGATGGGATGCCCTGTCACTACCTGGCCTCTCTCTCTCCCTGCCAGATAGATGGGATGCCCTGTCACCACCTGGCCTCTCTCTCTCCCTGCCAGATAGATGGGATGCCCTGTCACTACCTGGCCTCTCTCTCTCCCTGCCAGATAGATGGGACGCCCTGTCACCACCTGGCCTCTCTCTCTCCCTGCCAGATAGATGGGATGCCCTGTCTCCACCTGGCCTCTCTCTCTCCCTGCCAGATAGATGGGATGTCCTGTCACCACCTGGCCTCGCTCTCTCCCTGCCAGATAGATGGGATGCCCTGTCACCACCTGGCCTCTCTCTCTCCCTGCCAGATAGATGGGATGCCCTGTCACTACCTGGCCTCTCTCTCTCCCTGCCAGATAGATGGGATGCCCTGTCACCACCTGGCCTCTCTCTCTCCCTGCCAGATAGATGGGATGCCCTGTCACTACCTGGCCTCTCTCTCTCCCTGCCAGATAGATGGGATGCCCTGTCACCGCCTGGCCTCTCTCTCTCCCTGCCAGATAGATGGGATGCCCTGTCACTACCTGGCCTCTCTCTCTCCCTGCCAGATAGATGGGATGCCCTGTCACCACCTGGCCTCTCTCTCTCCCTGCCAGATAGATGGGATGCCCTGTCACTACCTGGCCTCTCTCTCTCCCTGCCAGATAGATGGGATGCCCTGTCACTACCTGGCCTCTCTCTCTCCCTGCCAGATAGATGGGATGCCCTGTCACTACCTGGCCTCTCTCTCTCCCTGCCAGATAGATGGGATGCCCTGTCACTACCTGGCCTCTCTCTCTCCCTGCCAGATAGATGGGATGCCCTGGCAGCCATCTGTACAAAGTCCTCTTATTTACTGGCCTATTTCACTGGCAAACAAATGAGCCCAAGTGTGTCTGCAGCACAACTAACCCCTGGGTTTCAGGCCACTCTGTCCATCGACTTACTCTGTAAAGCAGATAGACGGGCCATTCTGTCTGTCATACTCTAGCTTGCTCTCTCTACTATGATGTACTGTACGTGACTGTATATTAGACATTAAGAGTATTTCTTCTGTGAGAAGAGTATTTCTTCTGTGTATTTATTTCATTTAGTCATGAACACAGTCAATAAAAGTTCATATTTGGAAGGGTAGTTATAATTGGAACGGGGTGTCTCAATGCAAGGGCTGCTGTTTCACACTACCGGTGTGTAGAAATGACTTTTTAACTGAATAATTACTCATAAAATAATAATACACCCCTATGCCGGTTTATAGGCCTCTCCGCCAGGAAGGGCCTGCTGGGTTGACACAGTCAGTTGAAGCCACAAGCCCAGACAAGCTGAGGAAAGAGTCTACTGTAGCTAAGTTACAACCATGGAGACCTGCTATACCCAGCACTACCCAACTACCTAATGTACACTCTCAACCCTTAACCCTGGCCTAGATACTGCTAGCTGCATGTAGTATAGTATTGAGGTTACCACCTATGTATAGTGATACCCACCACTTCAGTGGGACAATGACTATGTATAAGAACAAAACACTAACATAATCATCATCTCTCTCTCACACCCCCTCCCTGATCCAAGACTGAACCGGCTGAATTAGTTGAGCAAACACAGCAGACTGATTGATTGATGTACATGGGGTTAGATGATGAATAAGTATGGCCATTGTTCTGTGTGTTTTCCCCTGTCCAACAGCCCCATAGGTCGGCCATGTTAACTACTTCCTGTAGTGGCTGAGTGACTGAGTGACTGAGTGATGAATGGGCCTAGCTGGGTATATACAGTCCCCCTGCCAGGCCGGGCCCCGGGGCTGCTGGCAAAGGCCCCACTTGAAGAGACAATTACATTGTGCTAGAGGGGAGGCACAGGTATGCATTGTTCTGGCCAGGTCAGCAGGCAACAGACCAACCCAGCCTCAATTAAACCAACAACAGGTGGCAGGGAAGACAAAATAACCAGGTGTGTGTTGTGAAAAGTATCGGTTTGGGGTCATATCCCTTTCACATGTATTGTGTTTGTGTGTGTGTGTGGCCAGGGATTGGGTGAAAGGGTGGTTTGGAAGTGAGTGTTTGTGTGTGCGTGCACATGTGTCTGTATGCTGGTTGGGGGCCCTAGGCAGTAGTAATAGTAGGAGCAGTCAGGGGTAGATGGTATCACTACTCAGAGGTCTCTGTCAGCAGTGGGCTGGCCCATTATCATTTATCAATGACAGAGACCAGCACCGGTCAACACAACGACACAACATTGACTTATTGACCTATTCTAACTAATTGATGACATACTGTAAAATATATTGTTTTATTTGTACCAATATCATAAAAATTGCAGTGGTAAATTTGTCGTGCTAAATTGCAGTGATTTCCAATTCAATAAATGATCTCTCTTCACCAGTATGTTCATGTACAAAACAGATCATGCTTTATTTTCAGCTCCATCAATCCTAATTCCTCATGGAGAAGATATTTCAACATCTTCACTGACTTTTGTTTGTTCTTCATCATCTGCCTTATCCATTCACTCTCTCATTCCCCTCTCCTCTCCTGACTTGACTGATGAATGGGTTATAGTCTGTGACAATAGCTCCCCAGAGAAGCCCCTCCATGCTCCCATGCTAGGCCCAGAAGCATTAGACTACTGAGGAAGGTAGAGAAACAGGAGAGCCTCCACATGATCAGCACATAATACAGGTCCTGTTTCTCTCCTAATGGAATGAGGGGGCCAGTCAAAACCATAAGCCCTGTCTACCAGCTCATTAGCAGATAGGCCTCCTGTATGTACTCACACACACACACACACACGTATCTCTTCCACCCCCAGCAGTGTTACCAGCCTTGCAAGGCCCAACCAGGTCAGATGGGTTGCTAAATTCCAAAGCCTCTTTTCAAAGTAAATCAAACCATCCCCTAGACTTCACATCGTCTGTGTGGGGGTCTGTATGGCTTCTAACAGTTTCACAAGCACTCAGTTCAGTAAGTATTAGGATGAATGTGGTAGTACTGTTTGTGGGAGTTAAGCGTTGATGTTGTTGATGATTGCAAGAGCTTAATGAGGTCCAGAGGGCAAGGTGTGTGTGTGTGTGTGTGTGTGTGTGTGTGTGTGTGTGTGTGTGTGTGTGTGTGTGTGTGTGTGTGTGTGTGTGTGTGTGTGTGTGTGTGTGTGTGTGTGTGTGTGTGTGTGTGTGTGTGTGTGTGTGTGTGTAAGCGTGTGTGCCTGTGTGTGTGTGTGTGCGTGCATTAGTGCCTGTGTGTGTGTGTGTGCGTGCGTGTGTGTGTGTGCCTGTGTGCGTTAGTGCGTGCGTTAGTGCATGCATTAGTGCGTGTGGGGGAAAGCAGATCAAACAGTAGCATATATGATGTTTGTGGGACACTGCTGTGGCCTGGCTCTGGTCACCAGCCTGTCTGTCCTACAGGGCCTCTCTCTCTCTCTCTCTCTCTCTCTCTCTCTCTCTCTCTCTCTTCCCCCCAGCCTTGATCTTCACTAGTGGCTCTGAAGTCCTCTGACCCACTTTTTCCTCAACTCCCCGGCTGGGTCTTCAGTGGACATGTCCAGCCCTAGACCCCTTAGCTCCAGATGCCTGCTGCTCCAAAACATTACCATTTCCATCACTTTGGTCACCACTCTTAGTCTTCAGCTTGACAAGCTTTTCCTCTTGGCTCTGCCTGTCTGAGGGCCTGGCCAGAGAGACCCCTCTACTTCCCTCTCCTCTCTCATTCAGATTCACAGTTCATTTTTGAGCCCGGTTCCCCTGAGTTGGTTTGTAGCATTTGTGCTTATTTCTGTATCACTTCCTTAGCGGCGTTAACCTAGTTAGCGGTGTTAGCCTAGTTAGCGGTGTTAGCTTAGTTAGAATGGCTCTATTTACTTATGCCAAGATAGCACAGCAATGAGAAGCCAGGCATAATTGAGTCATCGACACTGAACAAAAATATCTAAAATATAATCTAATATGCCTGTTGGATGCCACTGGCCTCTTCCTCCTGCCTGACCGGCTGGTCAGAGAGAGAAAACAGCCTTTCAGCCGGGTGGAATTAGCCGAGACAAGTCACTCTCTCTGCTGCTGCACCTCTCTTCTCTCTCACGGTCATCATGTTTAATGTATCTCCTGGACAGCGAACACAACGGGATGAAAGCTCTAGCTATTAGGCCAGCATGAAGATGTTTTGATAGGTGGCCCAGAGAGGGGGATGAGAGGAGGAGAGAGGGAGGAGAGGAGGGGGGATGAGAGGAGAGAGGGAGGAGAGGAGGGGGGATGTATTCATAAGGAGAGACGCTCACCTTATCTGCTCCAACCTTGAAAAAGGATGTGTGTGTGACAATGCGCACACGCACAGAAACACACACACACTTCCATGGCGACAACACCGGCGTCGCTTTTCGCTCTTGCTTTGATTGACAGGTCCTCAAATGAGTAGCTGTGGGCTCTGGCCCTTCAAATAACTGGGCCGTCAAATTACATCCAGAGGGCTGGCCGTCCTCCTCCGTCGGCAGGGGAGGTCTATTTATTTATCTGTTTATTTGCTTGGTTTAAATATTTGGTGGGGAAAATATTGAATTTTTGTCCCCCGGTCAGAGTGGCTCATATTTAGTTAATAAAGAACGGAGGAGGTTGTTTGCTCTGGAAAGTGCAGGATGGGAGACTTTATTTAAGGAAGTCCTTGGAGAGGATGAGGGGATGACCTTTCTCTCAGCCAGGCGATGCTGTGTACTCTGACTGCACTGAGCTTAGCCTAGCACTGCTGCTCTCTCTACCTATCGCCATCTCTCTCTACCTATCGCTATCTCTCTCTCTCTCTCTCCACCTATATCTATCTCTCTCTACCTATCTCTATCTCTCTCTCTATCTCTCTCTCTACCTATTGCTATCTCTCTCTACCCTGTTCCCTCGCAAAAACTCGCTCAACCTCTGGCTCTTGTCCCATCTTTGTTGATTTTGCTCTCTTTGACGAATATCGCTCCATATCTCTCTCTCTCTCTCTCTCTCCTTTTCTCTCTCTCGTGTCCATCTCTCCCTCTCCCTCTCTTTCTTCATTCCTCCACACCCTCTCTATCTCTCTTTGTCTCTCTCCTTTTCTCTCTCTCCATGTCCGTCTCTCTTCCTCTCTCTTTCTTCCTCTCTCCACAACCTCTCCACCTCTCCTGCAACTATCTCTTTCTCTTTTTGCTGTGTCCTGCTCCATTTGACTGGAGACTGAGGAGTCTCTCTCTGGATTCACTAGGCTGCATCCAGGTTAAACTCTTAATTGCCTTCCAGTGGGTGGTTTAAGGCCTGGGCTCACTGAGGCTCAGTCCCTGTGCTGGGCAGTAAGGGTTGTATGTGTATGTGTGCAGGTGTGTGTGTGTCGTCCCATATTGGATTACGGCACAGAGCTGTCTTATGATAAAGCTCATTAATAGAGATTATGGCGATGACCTCTGACTGCAGCATAGCTTAGCACTGTTCCTCCTGGAGAAACACAAGGATCCTCCTGGAAACACACACACACAATGATCCTCCTGGAGACACACACACAATGATCCTCCTGGAGACACACACACAATGATCCTCCTGGAGACACAGACACAATTATCCTCCTGGAGACACACACAATGATCCTCCTGGAGACACACACACAATGATCCTCCTTGATACACACACACACAATGATCCTCCTGGAGACACACAATGATCCTCCTGGAGACACACACAATGATCCTCCTGGAGAAACACACAATGATCCTCCTGGAGAGAGACACACAATGATCCTCCTGGAGAGACATACACAATGAGCCTCCTGGAGACGCACACAATTATCCTCCTGGAGACACACACACAATGATCTTCCTGGAGAGACACACACAATGAGCCTCCTGGAGACATACAATGACCCTCCTGGAGACATGATCCTCCTGGAGACATGAAATGATCCTACTGCACACATACACTAACAGTCAAGGTTTGGACACACCTACTCATTCAAGGGATTTTCTTTATTTTTACTCCTTTCTACATTCTAGAATAATAGTGAAGACATCAAAACTATGAAATAACACATGGAATCATGTAGTAACCAAAAAGTGTTAAACAATTCCAAATATATTTTACATGCGAGATTCTTCAAAGTAGCCACCTTTTGCTTGATGACAGCTTTGCACACTCTTGGCATTCTCTCAACCAGCTACACCTGCAACGCTTTTCCAACTGTCTTGAAGGAGTTCCCACATATGCTGAGCACTTGTTAGCTGCTTTTCCTTCACTCTGTGGTCTAACTCATTCCAAACCATCTCAATTAGGTTGAGGTTGGGTGATTGTGGAGGCCAGGTCATCTGATGCAGCACTCCATCACTCTCCTTCTTGGTCAAATAGCCCTTACACAGCCAGGACCCAAAACACAGGAGGTGTAATGATAGTCTCACTAAGCACAAACCAGATGGGATGGGGTATCGCTGCATAATGCTATGGTAGCCATGCTGGTTAAATAGCCTTGAATTATATGTAAATCACTGACAGTGTCACCAGCAAAGCACCCCCGCACCATCACACATCGGCAGGGTAGCCTAGTGGTTAGAGCGTTGGACTAGTGTAACAGTATAATTTTAAACCGTCCCCTCGCCCATACCCGGGCGCGAACCAGGGACCTTCTGCACACATCAACAACAGTCACCCTCGAAGCATCATTACCCATCGCTCCACAAAAGCCACGGCCCTTGCAGAGCAAGGGGAATTACTACTTCAAGGTCTCAGAGCAAGTGACGTAACCGATTGAAACGCTATTTAGCGCACACCGCTAACTAAGCGAGCCGTTTCACATCCGTTACACTCACCCCCCTTTTGACCTTCCTCCTTTTTCCGCAGCAACCAGTAATCCGGGTCAACAGCATCAATGTAACAGTATAATTTTAAACCGTCCCCTCGCCCATACCCGGGCGCGAACCAGGGACCTTCTGCACACATCAACAACAGTCACCCTCGAAGCATCATTACCCATCGCTCCACAAAAGCCACGGCCCTTGCAGAGCAAGGGGAATTACTACTTCAAGGTCTCAGAGCAAGTGACGTAACCGATTGAAACGCTATTTAGCGCACACCGCTAACTAAGCTAGCCGTTTCACATCCGTTACACTAGTAACCGAAAGGTTGCAAGTTCGAATCCCCGAGCTGACAAGGTACAAATCTGTCGTTCTGCCCCTGAACAGGCAGTTAACCCACTGTTCCTAGGCCGTCATTGAAAATAAGAATTTGTTCTTAACTGACTTGCCTAGTAAAATAAAGGTAAAATTTAAAAGAAATTTAAAAATCCTCCTCCATGCTTCACGGTGGGAACCACACATGCAGAGATCATCTGTTCACCTACTCTACAAAGACACGGCAGTTGGAACCAAAAATCTCAAATTTGGACTCATCAGACCAAAGGACAGATTTCCACCGGTCTAATGTCCATTGCTTGTGTTTCTTGGCCCAAACAAGTCTCTTCTTATTATTGGTGTCCTTTAGTAGTGGTTTCTTTGCAGCAATTCCACCATGAAGGCCTGATTCATGCAGTCTC
>NW_026287989.1:0-25000 GCF_023373465.1 Oncorhynchus keta
CCTTACAGTATAGTACATGACTCCACACAGTTACCCCTGAACCTTACAGTATAGTACATGACTCCACACAGTTACCCCTGAACCTTACAGTATAGTACATGACTCCACACAGTTACCCCTGAACCTTACAGTATAGTACATGACTCCACACAGTTACCCCTGAACCTTACAGTATAGTACATGACTCCACACAGTTACCCCTGAACCTTACAGTATAGTACATGACTCCACACAGTTACCCCTGAACCTTACAGTATAGTACATGACTCCACACAGTTACCCCTGAACCTTACAGTATAGTACATGACTCCACATAGTTACCCCTGAACCTTACAGTATAGTACATGACTCCACACAGTTACCCCTGAACCTTACAGTATAGTACATGACTACCCACACAGTTACCCCTGAACCTTACAGTATAGTACATGACTCCACACAGTTACCCTGAACCTTACAGTATAGTACATGACTCCACACAGTTACCCCTGAACCTTACAGTATAGTACATGACTCCACACAGTTACCCTGAACCTTACAGTATAGTACATGACTCCACATAGTTACCACTGAACCTTACAGTATAGTACATGACTCCACACAGTTACCCCTGAACCTTACAGTATAGTACATGACTCCACACAGTTACCCCTGAACCTTACAGTATAGTACATGACTCCACATAGTTACCACTGAACCTTACAGTATAGTACATGACTCCACATAGTTACCCCTGAACCTTACAGTATAGTACATGACTCCACACAGTTACCCCTGAACCTTACAGTATAGTACATGACTCCACATAGTTACCACTGAACCTTACAGTATAGTACATGACTCCACACAGTTACCCCTGAACCTTACAGTATAGTACATGACTCCACATAGTTACCCCTGAACCTTACAGTATAGTACATGATCCACACAGACTGAACCTTACAGTATAGTACATGACTCCACATAGTTACCCCTGAACCTTACAGTATAGTACATGACTCCACACAGTTACCCCTGAACCTTACAGTATAGTACATGACTCCACATAGTTACCACTGAACCTTACAGTACAGTATAGTACATGACTCCACACAGTTACCCCTGAACCTCACAGTATAGTACATGACTCCACACAGTTACCACTGAACCTTACAGTATAGTACATGACTCCACATAGTTACCCCTGAACCTTACAGTAGAGTAAATGACTCCACACAGTTACCCCTGAACCTTACAGTATAGTACATGACTCCACATAGTTACCCCTGAACCTTACAGTATAGTACATGACTCCACACAGTTACCCCAGAACCTTACAGTATAGTACATGACTCCACATAGTTACCCCTGAACCTTACAGTATAGTACATGACTCCACATAGTTACCACTGAACCTTACAGTATAGAACCTTACAGTATACATGACCACACAGTTACCCCTGAACCTACAGTATAGTACATGACTCCACATAGTTACCACTGAACCTTACAGTATAGTACATGACTCCACACAGTTACCCCTGAACCTTACAGTATAGTACATGACTCCACATAGTTACCCCTGAACCTTACAGTATAGTACATGACTCCACATAGTTACCCCTGAACCTTACAGTATAGTACATGACTCCACACAGTTACCACTGAACCTTACAGTATAGTACATGACTCCACACAGTTACCCCTGAACCTTACAGTATAGTACATGACTCCACACAGTTACCCCTGAACCTTACAGTATAGTACATGACTCCACACAGTTACCCCTGAACCTTACAGTATAGTACATGACTCCACATAGTTACCCCTGAACCTTACAGTATAGTACATGACTCCACACAGTTACCCCTGAACCTTACAGTATAGTACATGACTCCACACAGTTACCCCTGAACCTTACAGTATAGTACATGACTCCACATAGTTACCACTGAACCTTACAGTATAGTACATGACTCCACATAGTTACCCCTGAACCTTACAGTATAGTACATGACTCCACACAGTTACCACTGAACCTTACAGTATAGTACATGACTCCACACAGTTACCCCTGAACCTTACAGTATAGTACATGACTCCACATAGTTACCCCTGAACCTTACAGTATAGTACATGACTCCACACAGTTACCCCTGAACCTTACAGTATAGTACATGACTCCACATAGTTACCACTGAACCTTACAGTATAGTACATGACTCCACATAGTTACCCCTGAACCTTACAGTATAGTACATGACTCCACACAGTTACCCCTGAACCTTACAGTATAGTACATGACTCCACATAGTTACCCCTGAACCTTACAGTATAGTACATGACTCCACATAGTTACCACTGAACCTTACAGTATAGTACATGACTCCACATAGTTACCCCTGAACCTTACAGTATAGTACATGACTCCACACAGTTACCCCTGAACCTTACAGTATAGTACATGACTCCACATAGTTACCACTGAACCTTACAGTATAGTACATGACTCCACACAGTTACCCCTGAACCTTACAGTATAGTACATGACTCCACATAGTTACCCCTGAACCTTACAGTATAGTACATGACTCCACACAGTTACCCCTGAACCTTACAGTATAGTACATGACTCCACACAGTTACCACTGAACCTTACAGTATAGTACATGACTCCACACAGTTACCCCTGAACCTTACAGTATAGTACATGACTCCACACAGTTACCCCTGAACCTTACAGTATAGTACATGACTCCACATAGTTACCACTGAACCTTACAGTATAGTACATGACTCCACACAGTTACCCCTGAACCTTACAGTATAGTACATGACTCCACACAGTTCCACTGACTCTTACACAAGACAGAGATGTGTGCAGGTACAGGCGAGACATGGCCGCTGAACCACTGTCGTCCTGGGCAACATGATTGCGTACATCACCTTCGGCGGCTAGTCTGAATTTATGAGACACATGCCTGTTTCTGCATGACTTGTTTGATTGCATTCTCTGGTTTGTGGCTTCGCTGGCAAGGCCGTAAAACCTCACACCTGCAGAGTTGTAAAGGACTGAACTGTGGGTGGAGGGAAGAAAATGAGAAACCAGGTGAACTGAGGCTCTCTCTCTCACTCTCACACACACACACACACACACACACACACACACACACAGACACACACACACACACACACACACACACACACACACACACACACACACACACACACACACTTAAAGGGAATTTCCATCACACACACACACACACACACACACACACACACACACACACACACACACACACACACACAAAGAGAGATATCACAACCCATCTCCTTAAAGGGAATTTCCATCAGGCAGCAACCCCACCCTACCTATTCCATACATAATGTCTTTATCAAACAGTCTCCATTTACTCCCATGTGTGGTTACAAATGATCTCCTGTAGCAATAACACAATAAGTGTTGTCTGCTATCTATGTTAGCCTGCTTTTTTTCCACTTGGCCTGACACAATCGTGGCATTTATCAGTGTAATTGCATGAGTCGAAAGCACTGACGTTGTCTATTAGGCAGCTCTCCATCCTGTTAAGAGCAGAGAGGCTTTCAATGTATGGCCCTGGTGGCAGGAGTGGACTCAGCACAATTACATGGCTAGTGGAGAGATGGAGGGTTCCTGATGCTGATCATGTTGATCTCTTGACCAGCCAGGCACTCCCAACAAATAGAGAGAGAGAGAGATGGAGGGTTCCTGATGCTGATCATGTTGATCTCTGGACCAGCCAGGCACTACCAACAAATAGAGAGAGAGAGAGATGGAGGGTTCCTGATGTTGATCTCTGGACCAGCCAGGCACTCCCAACAAATAGAGAGAGAGAGATGGAGGGTTCCTGATGCTGATCATGTTGATCTCTGGACCAGCCAGGCACTCCCAACAAATAGAGAGAGAGAGAGATGGAGGGTTCCTGATGCTGATCATGTTGATCTCTGGACCAGCCAGGCACTCCCAACAAATAGAGAGAGAGAGAGATGGAGGGTTCCTGATGCTGATCATGTTGATCTCTGGACCAGCCAGGCACTCCCAACAAATAGAGATGGAGATGCTGAGATGGAGGGTTCCTGATGCTGATCATGTTGATCTCTGGACCAGCCAGGCACTCCCAACAAATAGAGAGAGAGAGAGATGGAGGGTTCCTGATGCTGATCATGTTGATCTCTGGACCAGCCAGGCACTCCCAACAAATAGAGAGCGAGAGAGATGGAGGGTTCCTGATGCTGATCATGTTGATCTCTGGACCAGCCAGGCACTCCCAACAAATAGAGAGAGAGAGAGATGGAGGGTTCCTGGTGCTGATCATGTTGATCTCTGGACCAGCCAGGCACTCCCAACAAATAGAGAGAGAGAGAGATGGAGGGTTCCTGATGCTGATCATGTTGATCTCTGGACCAGCCAGGCACTTCCAACAAATAGAGAGACAGAGAGATGGAGGGTTCCTGATGCTGATCATGTTGATCTCTGGACCAGCCAGGCACTTCCAACAAATAGAGAGACAGAGAGATGGAGGATTCCTGATGTTGATCTCTGGACCAGCCAGGCACTCCCAACAAATAGAGAGAGAGAGAGATGGAGGGTTCCTGATGCTGATCATGTTGATCTCTGGACCAGCCAGGCACTACCAACAAATAGAGAGAGAGAGAGATGGAGGGTTCCTGATGCTGATCATGTTGATCTCTGGACCAGCCAGGCACTACCAACAAATAGAGAGAGAGAGAGATGGAGGGTTCCTGATGCTGATCATGTTGATCTCTGGACCAGCCAGGCACTTCCAACAAATAGAGAGACAGAGAGATGGAGGGTTCCTGATGCTGATCATGTTGATCTCTGGACCAGCCAGGCACTCCCAACAAATAGAGAGAGAGAGAGATGGAGGGTTCCTGATGCTGATCATGTTGATCTCTGGACCAGCCAGGCACTACCAACAAATAGAGAGAGAGAGAGATGGAGGGTTCCTGATGCTGATCATGTTGATCTCTGGACCAGCCAGGCACTACCAACAAATGGACCAGCCAGAGAGAGAGAGATGGAGGGTTCCTGATGCTGATCATGTTGATCTCTGGACCAGCCAGGCACTACCAACAAATAGAGAGAGAGAGAGAGATGGAGGGTTCCTGATGCTGATCATGTTGATCTCTGGACCAGCCAGGCACTTCCAACAAATAGAGAGACAGAGAGATGGAGGGTTCCTGATGCTGATCATGTTGATCTCTGGACCAGCCAGGCACTCCCAACAAATAGAGAGAGAGAGAGATGGAGGGTTCCTGATGCTGATCATGTTGATCTCTGGACCAGCCAGGCACTCCCAACAAATAGAGAGAGAGAGAGATGGAGGGTTCCTGATGCTGATCATGTTGATCTCTGGGCCAGCCAGGCACTTCCAACAAATAGAGAGAGAGAGAGATGGAGGGTTCCTGATGCTGATCATGTTGATCTCTGGACCAGCCAGGCACTTCCAACAAATAGAGAGAGAGAGAGATGGAGGGTTCCTGATGCTGATCATGTTGATCTCTGGACCAGCCAGGCACTACCAACAAATAGAGAGAGAGAGAGATGGAGGGTTCCTGATGCTGATCATGTTGATCTCTGGACCAGCCAGGCACTCCCAACAAAGAGAGGGAACAAAGTGAAGCAGAGGTTAATCATTTTATTTACTTGCAGCAATGGATTTCTTTTTCGTCCCCCTCTCTTTCTCTCCCTCTCTTTCTCTCCCTCTCTTTCTCTACCCTCTCTCTCCTTTCTTTACCAGGCAGGGCAGTGAGTGGGCTGAGGAGGGAGGGCTGAGCCAGGGGGAAATCGATGGGGAGCGCATTACAGTAAAACGTATTGATTAGGAGAGACCTGCGAGCACCGTGTCGGTCGCGGAGATGGTGGAATGATGCAATGCTTAAAGGAATTTATCCTTTGACTTTTACATTAACCTTTTATTGACTGCTTTGCCTGTCCATAATTAACACTCACTTTAGCTAAAGTGGTTAGTTTGAGCAGAGCAGTGTGGGGCCGGAGCCTGGCTCCTATGGTGAGCTTCTCCGCCAGCTAGAGCCCTATAGCCCCCTCCTTGCCACAGACACTGCAGCCCAAATGGCATCCTATTCACTATTTAGTGCACTACTTTGAACCAGGGCTAAAGGACTCTGATCAAAAGTAGTGCACTATATGAGGAATAGGGTGCCTTTTAGGAGGCAGGCAGACAGAACAGTTCAAGTGCAGTGTGTGGCTGCACTATGGAAGGCCTCTGTGGAATAAAAGGCGATAGAAGCTCAGATTCCTTTCACATTAGCATACTATTTGAGCAGGCCTGCCGGGCTATAGGGTTTCAGGGCAAATTGAAATGAGTGATTCTATTGCCAATCTCTCCTGAGCGAGTGGGCGAGAGAGCACCAGATGGAATAGTTAGCCCATATCTGTCTAGGGTTAATCCGTTGGAACACTGTAGACTCACAAACACACTCCTAGTCCTCTAGCTCTGCCTCTCTTTCTCCATCCCGCTCTCCCTCCTCTTTGTCTTTGACCTTACCTTTAAGGTGCTGTTTTCCCAGGGGAAAGTGGTGATTTGTGAGAATGTATATAGTGCTGTGGCTCACAATGCATTTCTATGAGAGTTTAAGGTACCAGACTAGATATTGCATTTTTTCATTCCATTTTAGCGGTTAAGTGAAGGTGTGGTATTTGCAGCTATTGGATGGAGGTGGTGGGTTGAATGTCCTTGCCTCTATTATATTTGACACAACTCTCATCCTCATAACTACTGCATCTCTGGTTAAACAGACCTCTCCATTCCAGTTTAATACGGTTAGATTCTCTGTCAGATGAGTACAGTATTACCACATAATGAACTTCACCACATATATTTACATGGTCCATCTTCATATCCTCGTTCAGGACAGCCGAAAAGAGGCCAGTGTTTTCTATTGTACCAGTCTAACATGAATAGTTCATTCACTCTCAAACTCAAACGGCACTGTGTTCCCATGGCCTTTGGTGTCGGTCTGCTGATGTCAGCAGAACGTGAGCGTGTGAGGCGTACCTCTATTCTCTCTGCGCCTGTGTCTCTTTTCATCCAGTTCTATATTTATGCCTGGCGTGTCTGTCGTCCTCTCTCTGAAGTGGCGCTTCCTGTAATTCTGCCCCTAAATAAATCATGAGAACATTTAGACCCATGTCTCGTCGCACAGCCCCAAGGTCAGCTGATCCTATTATTTATCAAGTCATCTGCTACATAATGGTGCTTAGAGCATGTTAACACATTCTATTATCAGGCCCCTGATCTGAGGCCTGGAAGATATATGTGGATGGTGTATGTTAATACCGTCCTCTTGGTGTAATGCACTACCTATCAGAGGGTTAGACCACAGCTGAATGGTACCACTTAGCTGAACAGCTACTCCAGCATTAAGTGGCCCTTGGTTGAAATATAGAACGGCCAATTGAGGCAGGGATGGCCTGGACTGCCTGGTCCCTGGCCACATTAACGACCTCCACGTCACATCCATAACACACACCTCCCTGTTAGGGACCCTAGAGACTGTAGGGGGTGGGGAGGCAGGGGGAAGCAGGATGCCTGGGGTAGGGATGGGGAGGTAGGGTGTCAGGGAGTCAGACACCAACCAGCTTCTTTTTCAGAAGCAGGAGGAGGAGGACATAGTGAAGTAAGGAGTAACTGTGACCACAACCCCTCACCACCCCATCCCCTCCTTCACTTCCAGGTCAGGGGTCAGCCTCATCTATCACTATGGAAGACAGATTTACATTGATAGTCCAGACTGCCACCAAGTCACCTGTGTAAATACAATACTGATTCCTACTGAGACGTCTCATACCGTGGTGCTTTGGTATCCATTTTAATCCAACAGACTCAGTGGTGGAAACAGTAGAAGTCATAATCAATTAATCATATAATGTAGAGACTGTAGAAACACCATGTAATAACATCAGAGGGCTGTTTCTCTATCTGTCTCTTGTTCTGACTGGATGAAAGGAGAGAGAGGGCTGTTTCTCTATCTGTCTCTTGTTCTGACTGGATGAAAGGAGAGGGCTTGTCAGAGAAACAATCTGGCTGTGTGAAAATGACTGGAGCATTAATCACTGAGGATACTGTTGCTTTGTCATCATATTGACGGTTTAAACCACAACACACAGATCACACACCCATGTAGGGCTACTTACAAAACATTCCTGACTCATTAGGTCACACACACACACCCTGCAGGGTCTAATAGGGACCAGTCTATTGGAAGTCATAAAGAGAACAGGAGAGGAAACACAAGCCCACTGCCTCCTGGTCAAACACACATTGGTCCTCCCTGTGTGTTTACAGAAAACACACTCCACACTCACCCAACATTTACCTCCTGTTATTGTGTGATCTGCTCAAACTCACTATCAGTCAGATACAGATCTCATTTTCTTTGTTATACCGTGAACCACCACTGTTGATTTACATTGCTTCTGTGTAACAATGTGTAATGATGGTGGCGTCTGTATAGGAGGTGATTTATGTCCAGAGGAGTGTCTGACCTGTCCTGTTATTTCCTGTCCTTGTCTGTTCCTTCAGGTGCCATTCCAGCCTGGCCCAGACCCTGCCCCCAGAAGAGGCCCCCGTGGACCGGCCGTTTTGGGCCGACGGTGACCCCAGCATGCCTCTGCCCTTTGACTTGGCTGACATCATCAACAGGGTGGAGTCACTCCTCTGGAGGTCAGTCGCAGACACACATAAGCGGACACACACACACACACACACACTTAAATAACTCACTTATATGAGTCTGCATACCTCCCTGTAGCTCTTTGATTGTCCTGTCACCATACAACAATACTTAACCATCTCCTTCATAGACCTACGTGGTGTTGCCACCACCCTCTCTTCTGTAACTGCTGCCTCTCTGGTCAGCAGTTATCTTCCTTAGTCAGAAATACAGTTGAACTATCCCATCCTGTTGGCATTTAAACTCAGCAGACATTACTCTGCAGTACATTGGCCTTTTCAGAGCCACCATGGCTCTCTGATTGGCTCATTAGATGTTTCCCAAATGGCACCCTATTCCCCATGTAGCGCGCTCCATTTGACCTGATACTTATGGGCCCTGGTCCAGAGTAGCCCACTATAAGGGTAGTAGGGTGCCATTTGGAATGCAGACTTTGGCTCCTTCAGTCTGTGTGTTAATTACAGTGTGTGGCCGGGTCCCGGCCCTGCCTGCACTCTGACATCTCAATGACTTGTTGTCATACAGACGGAGTGAGTGACTGGATGGGCTGTGAATAGATGGATGGAGGAATGACTGGGCTTGTGTTTTCTTTCCTCCTGTCAGGATGTGACGGATGGGACACAAAGTAAAGAGAAGGAGAAAGAGAGCGAGAGAGTCACCCCGTCATCTGAACAGCCTCTATCGTGAGGACAGACGACAGAGGAGGAGAACAGGACCTACCAACTCCTGATGGTGTCAACGTCCTCCAATGGGGGTACACTTCCCCAGCCCAGCCCACCCTGGACCCCTCCCAACCCTGTACCTCGCCCCACACTGCCCAAACCAGTCTCATCTAGCTTTGCTTGGATTGACTCAACATGGCTGCAACATGAGGATGGAACCCTGAGTAGTGCTTTGCTAACATGCTATAGCTGGTATTGGAACTAGTCTCACAATGGTAACGTGGATAACCTGCAGAATTCAAACTGAATGTGTAGGAATGTATTATTTCAATGAATGTTCTGTTTCTTTTCTACATTTAACCAGCTTTGTGTATGGATATGACAAATAGTCATACAGATGTAGGATCTTAATTTTACCAGACATTTTTGTAGGGGTTGAAATTTCCTGCAACAACAGGGTGATCAAATTAAAATCCTATATCTGTAGTACATTTATACTTTCTGTTTCTAACTCAATGTTGCTCTAATTATACTGTTGTATCCTAATGTCCATTCACTTCCTGTATTTCACAACTTTCTTGTTCAGAATCTCCCAGGGCATGACTTTGTGTTACTAAGATGTGACTGACTCTGTGTGTGTGTGTGTGTGTGTGTGTGTGTGTGTGTGTGTGTGTGTGTGTGTGTGTGTGTGTGTGTGTGTGTGTGTGTGTGTGTGTGTGTGTGTGTGTGTGTGTGTGTGTGTGTGTGTGTGTGTGTGGTTGAATGTGTGTGTGGTTGAATGTGTGCCACTGCAGTATTTACAGTATGTGATATTGTATATGTGTGAAGCAGTATGATAGGGATAGGGCCTGTAGCAGGGCTGGGAGATGTTTGTGTTAGAGAGGAAAGGACATGAGAATCTAGTAGGCAGGTCTCTGTCTGCAGGCATGTCTCTAGTCTGCTCTGTAGGGCTGAAAGGCAGCCCAGGCAGACAGCTACTGTAGGGCTGAAAGGCATCCCATACAGACAGCTACTGTAGGACTGAAAGGCAGCCCAGACAGACAGCTGCTGTAGGACTGAAAGGCAGCCCAGACAGACAGCTACTGTAGGGCTAAAAGGCAGCCCAGACAGACAGCTACTGTAGGGCTGAAAGGCAGCCCAGACAGACAGCTACTGTAGGGCTAAAAGGCAGCCCAGACAGACAGCTACTGTAGGGCTAAAAGGCAGCCCAGACAGACAGCTACTGTAGGACTGAAAGGCAGCCCAGACAGACAGCTGCTGTAGGACTGAAAGGCAGCCCAGACAGACAGCTACTGTAGGGCTGAAAGGCAGCCCAGACAGACAGCTACTGTAGGGCTGAAAGGCATCCCAGACAGACAGCTACTGTAGGGCTGAAAGGCAGCCCAGACAGACAGCTACTGTAGGGCTGAAAGGCATCCCAGACAGACAGCTACTGTAGGACTGAAAGGCAGCCCAGACAGACAGCTACTGTAGGGCTGAAAGGCATCCCAGACAGACAGCTACTGTAGGACTGAAAGGCAGCCCAGGCAGACAGCTACTGTAGGGCTGAAAGGCATCCCAGACAGACAGCTACTGTAGGACTGAAAGGCAGCCCAGGCAGACAGCTACTGTAGGGCTGAAAGGCAGCCCAGGGAGACAGCTACTGTAGGGCTGAAAGGCATCCCAGGGAGACAGCTACTGTAGGGCTGAAAGGCATCCCAGGCAGATAGCTACTGTAGGGCTGAAAGGCAGCCCAGGCAGACAGCTACTGTAGGGCTGAAAGTCAGCCCAGGCAGACAGCTACTGTAGGGCTGAAAGGCAGCCCAGACAGACAGCTACTGTAGGGCTGAAAGGCAGCCCAGGCAGACAGCTACTGTAGGGCTGAAAGGCAGCCCAGGCAGACAGCTACTGTAGGACTGAAAGGCAGCCCAGGCAGACAGCTACTGTAGGGCTGAAAGGCATCCCAGACAGACAGCTACTGTAGGGCTGAAAGGCAGCCCAGACAGACAGCTACTGTAGGGCTGAAAGGCAGCCCAGGCAGACAGCTACTATAATGTGTGGCTGATAGAAGGATCCCCATCCCAACTGCCACTCTGTCTTCATAATTGCAGCTGTTCAATGGCTTTTAATTAGTCTTAAAGCGTGTAGAGCACCACTTTCCCTGTATCGCTGCAGGCCAGAAACTCAGATCCACGGCTTCTGACAAAACCAACCAGGAAAGAGAAGCTATGGGTGGAAATGTGATGGTTGTCAAAGCCAAGCAGAGCAGCCTTCTTTTTATTTCTTAGTAACACTTTATTTCAGGGATCATCAACTAGATTCAGCCACGGGACGAATTACAAATCATTTGTAGACTGCAAATTTACCCCGAGAAGCCCAAACATATATAATATTTGACGAAAACGTCATGATTTCGAACCTTGCTTACATTTGTACACGATTAATTGTCTCTCTATTATGCGTGGGAATACTTGGGAATTATAGAAAAGTTATTATTTTATTTCTTTTTTTTGCTAAGAAAACCTGGGTGCGAAATAAAACCAACGCCGGCTACCAGTTGGGCAGCTGCTTTCTTTGACCTGGCCACCATAATGCCTTTATAACAATGTTGTAAACATGTCATAACGCTTCATAGCTTGTGTCATTGTGATAACTGAAGCTTTATGGCATGTGTTGACAAGTTATGACTCGTGGTATGAAGCTTTATAACATGGTCAGGACATTTTTATGAAGGTTATGAAGAGATCATGGTGTTTAGTTCAAATGAAGTCTTACCAATTTCTTTATATATCTATCTATATCAACAGGAAGTAGAACTGATATATAGTGTTAAAAATGTTTTTCCAATTACAAATGTTAACGGTTGGCAAAATGTTGTTCTCTTGCTTAATCTTTTTGTATGTTGACTGAGGTTGAGATTGTAGACTGGCTGTATTGTTGAGTTGAACAACTATGTGCTCTCTGTTTCACAGCTCAGCTTGTCTGTCTGAAGCTTTAGGAAGGCAGTAAATAAACCAAGACAGTGTTTTATGACCCTCTCTGTGTGGTGCTTTCTGTTGTGTCCAAGACTCCTTCCTGCATCATGTTCATCATCACACTGTATCCCACTTTGGCCTCGCTGTGTGTCTGTGCGTGCGTGTGTCCGTGTGTGTATTTGTGTGTGTGCCTGTGCTTTTGTGTGTGCATGTACATTTACACAACTACTCATTTCATTTACCAGGCTGTGTGAGAAGGCTAAGCGTGTTTTACCTTTTCCTAGAGTGTGTTTGAGCAGTGAATTGAGACTCATTTGTCAGGTGAGTGTGAGTTACAGTTCTCTGGCCTGCATGCCCTGTCACCACCTGGCCTCTCTCTCTCCCTGCCAGATAGATGGGATGCCCTGTCACCACCTGGTCTCTCTCTCTCCCTGCCAGATAGATGGGATGCCCTGTCACCACCTGGTCTCTCTCTCTCCCTGCCAGATAGATGGGATGCCCTGTCACTACCTGGCCTCTCTCTCTCCCTGCCAGATAGATGGGATGCCCTGTCACCACCTGGTCTCTCTCTCTCCCTGCCAGATAGATGGGATGCCCTGTCACCACCTGGTCTCTCTCTCTCCCTGCCAGATAGATGGGATGCCCTGTCACCACCTGGTCTCTCTCTCTCCCTGCCAGATAGATGGGATGCCCTGTCACTACCTGGCCTCTCTCTCTCCCTGCCAGATAGATGGGATGCCCTGTCACCACCTGGTCTCTCTCTCTCCCTGCCAGATAGATGGGATGCCCTGTCACCACCTGGCCTCTCTCTCTCCCTGCCAGATAGATGGGATGCCCTGTCACCACCTGGTCTCTCTCTCTCCCTGCCAGATAGATGGGATGCCCTGTCACTACCTGGCCTCTCTCTCTCCCTGCCAGATAGATGGGATGTCCTGTCACCACCTGGCCTCTCTCTCTCCCTGCCAGATAGATGGGATGCCCTGTCACCACCTGGCCTCTCTCTCTCCCTGCCAGATAGATGGGATGCCCTGTCTCCACCTGGCCTCTCTCTCTCCCTGCCAGATAGATGGGATGCCCTGTCACCACCTGGCCTCTCTCTCTCCCTGCCAGATAGATGGGATGCCCTGTCACTACCTGGCCTCTCTCTCTCCCTGCCAGATAGATGGGATGCCCTGTCACTACCTGGCCTCTCTCTCCCTGCCAGATAGATGGGACGCCCTGTCACCACCTGGCCTCTCTCTCTCCCTGCCAGATAGATGGGATGCCCTGTCACCACCTGGTCTCTCTCTCTCCCTGCCAGATAGATGGGATGCCCTGTCACTACCTGGCCTCTCTCTCTCCCTGCCAGATAGATGGGATGTCCTGTCACCACCTGGCCTCTCTCTCTCCCTGCCAGATAGATGGGATGCCCTGTCAGCACCTGGCCTCTCTCTCTCCCTGCCAGATAGATGGGATGCCCTGTCACTACCTGGCCTCTCTCTCCCTGCCAGATAGATGGGATGCCCTGTCACCACTTGGCCTCTCTCTCTCCCTGCCAGATAGATGGGATGCCCTGTCACCACCTGGCCTCTCTCTCTCCCTGCCAGATAGATGGGATGCCCTGTCACCACCTGGTCTCTCTCTCTCCCTGCCAGATAGATGGGATGCCCTGTCACCACCTGGTCTCTCTCTCTCCCTGCCAGATAGATGGGATGCCCTGTCACTACCTAGCCTCTCTCTCTCCCTGCCAGATAGATGGGATGCCCTGTCACCACCTGGTCTCTCTCTCTCCCTGCCAGATAGATGGGATGCCCTGTCACCACCTGGTCTCTCTCTCTCCCTGCCAGATAGATGGGATGCCCTGTCACCACCTGGTCTCTCTCTCTCCCTGCCAGATAGATGGGATGCCCTGTCACTACCTAGCCTCTCTCTCTCCCTGCCAGATAGATGGGATGCCCTGTCACCACCTGGTCTCTCTCTCTCCCTGCCAGATAGATGGGATGCCCTGTCACCACCTCTCTCTCCCTGCCAGATAGATGGGATGCCCTGTCACCACCTGGTCTCTCTCTCTCCCTGCCAGATAGATGGGATGCCCTGTCACTACCTGGCCTCTCTCTCCCTGCCAGATAGATGGGATGTCCTGTCACCACCTGGCCTCTCTCTCCCTGCCAGATAGATGGGATGCCCTGTCACCACCTGGCCTCTCTCTCTCCCTGCCAGATAGATGGGATGCCCTGTCTCCACCTGGCCTCTCTCCCTGCCAGATAGATGGGATGCCCTGTCACCACCTGGCCTCTCTCTCTCCCTGCCAGATAGATGGGATGCCCTGTCACTACCTGGCCTCTCTCTCTCCCTGCCAGATAGATGGGATGCCCTGTCACTACCTGGCCTCTCTCTCCCTGCCAGATAGATGGGACGCCCTGTCACCACCTGGCCTCTCTCTCTCCCTGCCAGATAGATGGGACGCCCTGTCACCACCTGGTCTCTCTCTCTCCCTGCCAGATAGATGGGATGCCCTGTCACTACCTGGCTCTCTCTCTCCCTGCCAGATAGATGGGATGTCCTGTCACCACCTGGCCTCTCTCTCCCTGCCAGATAGATGGGATGCCCTGTCAGCACCTGGCCTCTCTCTCCCTGCCAGATAGATGGGATGCCCTGTCACTACCTGGCCTCTCTCTCTCCCTGCCAGATAGATGGGATGTCCTGTCACCACCTGGCCTCTCTCTCTCCCTGCCAGATAGATGGGATGCCCTGTCACCACCTTGCCTCTCTCTCTCCCTGCCAGATAGATGGGATGCCCTGTCACTACCTGGCCTCTCTCTCTCCCTGCCAGATAGATGGGACGCCCTGTCACTACCTGGCCTCTCTCTCTCCCTGCCAGATAGATGGGACGCCCTGTCACCACCTGGCCTCTCTCTCCCTGCCAGATAGATGGGATGCCCTGTCACCACCTGGTCTCTCTTTCTCCCTGCCAGATAGATGGGATGCCCTGTCACCACCTGGCCTCTCTCTCTCCCTGCCAGATAGATGGGACGCCCTGTCACCACCTGGCCTCTCTCTCTCCCTGCCAGATAGATGGGATGCCCTGTCACTACCTGGCCTCTCTCTCTCCCTGCCAGATAGATGGGACGCCCTGTCACCACCTGGCCTCTCTCTCTCCCTGCCAGATAGATGGGATGCCCTGTCACCACCTTGCCTCTCTCTCTCCCTGCCAGATAGATGGGATGCCCTGTCACTACCTGGCCTCTCTCTCTCCCTGCCAGATAGATGGGATGTCCTGTCACCACCTGGCCTCTCTCTCTCCCTGCCAGATAGATGGGATGCTCTGTCACCACCTGGCCTCTCTCTCTCCCTGCCAGATAGATGGGATGCCCTGTCACTACCTGGCCTCTCTCTCTCCCTGCCAGATAGATGGGACGCCCTGTCACCACTTGGCCTCTCTCTCTCCCTGCCAGATAGATGGGATGCCCTGTCACCACCTGGTCTCTCTCTCTCCCTGCCAGATAGATGGGATGCCCTGTCACCACCTGGCCTCTCTCTCTCCCTGCCAGATAGATGGGACGCCCTGTCACCACCTGGCCTCTCTCTCTCCCTGCCAGATAGATGGGATGCCCTGTCACTACCTGGCCTCTCTCTCTCCCTGCCAGATAGATAGGATGCCCTGTCACCACCTGGCCTCTCTCTCTCCCTGCCAGATAGATGGGATGCCCTGTCACCACCTGGCCTCTCTCTCTCCCTGCCAGATAGATGGGATGCCCTGTCACTACCTTGCCTCTCTCTCTCCCTGCCAGATAGATGGGATGCCCTGTCACCACCTGGCCTCTCTCTCTCCCTGCCAGATAGATGGGATGCCCTGTCACCACCTGGCCTCTCTCTCCCTGCCAGATAGATGGGATGCCCTGTCACCACCTGGCCTCTCTCTCCCTGCCAGATAGATGGGATGCCCTGTCACCACCTGGCCTCTCTCTCTCCCTGCCAGATAGATGGGATGCCCTGTCACCACCTGGCCTCTCTCTCCCTGCCAGATAGATGGGATGCCCTGTCACCACCTGGCCTCTCTCTCTCCCTGCCAGATAGATGGGATGCCCTGTCACTACCTGGCCTCTCTCTCTCCCTGCCAGATAGATGGGATGCCCTGGCAGCCATCTGTACAAAGTCCTCTTATTTACTGGCCTATTTCACTGGCAAACAAATGAGCCCAAGTGTGTCTGCAGCACAACTAACCCCTGGGTTTCAGGCCACTCTGTCCATCGACTTACTCTGCCAGGCCGTCCGTCCCAGCCCTAGCCATGTCTCTGTAAAGCAGATAGACGGGCCATTCTGTCTGTCATACTCTCGCTTGCTCTCTCTACTATGATGTACTGTATGTGACTATATTTCTTAGACATTAAACGAGAAGAGTATTTCTTCTGTGTATTTATTTCATTTAGTCATGAACACAGTCAATAAAAGTTCATATTTGGAAGGGTAGTTATAATTGGAACGAGGTGTCTCTATAGCCAAATGTAAGGGCTGCTGTTTCACACTACAGGTGTGTAGAAATTACTTTTTTAACTGAATAATTACTCATAAAATAATAATTCACCCCTATGCAGGTTTATAGGCCTCTCCCGCCAGGAAGGGCCTGCTGGGTTGACACAGTCAGTTGAAGCCACAAGCCCAGCCAAGCTGAGGAAAGAGTCTACTGTAGCTAAGTTACAACCATGGAGACCTGCTATACCCAGCACTACCCAACTACCTAATGCACACTCTCAACCCTTAACCCTGGCCTAGATACAGCTAGCTCCGCCCACAACCGTAAGGCTCTCCAGAGGGTAGTGAGGTCTGCACAACGCATCACCGGGGGCAAACTACCTGCCATCCAGGACACCTACACCACCCGATGTCACAGGAAGGCCATAAAGACCATAAAGATCATCAAGGACAGCAACCACCCGAGCCACTGCCTGTTCATCCCGCTATCATCCAGAAGACGAGGTCAGTACAGGTGCATCAAAGCTGGGACCGGGAGACTGAAAAACAGCTTCTATCTCAAGGCCATCAGACTGTTGAACAGCCACCACTAACATTGAGTGGCTCCTGCCAACACACTGACTCAACTCCAGCCACTTTAATAATGGGAATTGATGGGAAATGATGTAAAATATATCACTAGACACTTAGACACTTTAAACAATGCTACCTAATATAATGTTCCCTACATTATTCATCTCATATGTATGCGTATATACTGTACTCTATATCATCGACTGCATCCTTATGTAATACATGTATCACTAGCCACTTTAACTATGCCACTTTGTTTACATACTCATCTCATATGTATATACTGTACTCAATACCATCTACTGTATCTTGCCAATGCCGCTCTGTACCATCACTCATTCATATATCTTTATGTACATATTCTTTATCCCCTTACACTTGTGTCTATAAGGTAGTAGTTTTGGAATTGTTAGCTAGATTACTTGTTGGTTATTACTGCATTGTCAGAACTAGAAGCACAAGCATTTCGCTACACTCGCACTAACATCTGCTAACCATGTGTATGTGACAAATACATTTGATTTGATTTGAGTGTAGTATTAAGGTTACCACCCATGTATAGTGATACCCACCACTTCAGTGGGATCTAACAATGACTCTATGTAGAAGAACAAAACACTAACATAATCATCCTCTCTCTGTCTCCATCTCTCTCTCTCTCACACCCCCTCCCTCCCTCCTGATCCAAGAGTGAACCGGCTGAATTAGTTGAGCAAACACGGCAGACTGATTGATTGATGTACATGGGGTTAGATGATGATGAAGTATGGCCATTGTTCTGTGTGTTTTCCCCTGTCCAACAGCCCCATAGGTCGGCCATGTTAACTACTTCCTGTAGTGGCTGAGTGACTGAGTGATGGATGGGCCTAGCTGGGTATATACTATCCCCCTGCCTGGCCGGGCCCCGGGGCTGCTGGGAAAAGGCCCCACTTGAAGAGACAATTACATTGTGCTAGAGGGGAGGCACAGGTATGCATTGTTCTGGCCAGGTCAGCAGGCAACAGACCAACCCAGCCTCAATTAAACCAACAACAGGTGGCAGGGAAGACAAAATAACCAGGTGTGTGTTGTGAAAAGTATCGGTTTGGGGTCATATCCCTTTCACATGTATTGTGTGTGTGTGTGTGTGTGTGTGGCCAGGGATTGGGTGAAAGGGTGGTTTGGAAGTGAGTGTTTGTGTGTGCGTGCACATGCGTCTGTATGCTGGTTGGGGGCCCTAGGCAGTAGTAATAGTAGGAGCAGTCAGGGGTAGATGGTATCACTACTCAGAGGTCTCTGTCAGCAGTGGGCTGGCCCATTATCATTTATCAATGACAGAGACCAGCACCGGTCAACACAACGACACAACATTGACTTATTGACCTATTCTAACTAATTGATGACATACTGTAAAATATAATGTTTTATTTGTACCATTATCATAGCTTTAAAAATTGCAGTGGTAAATGTGTCATGGTAAATTGTAGTGATTTCCAATTCAATAAATGATCTCTCTTCACCAGTATGTTCATGTACAAAACAGATCATGCTTTGTTTTCATCTCCATCAATCCTAATTCCTCATGGAGAAGATATTTCAACATCTTCACTGACTTTTGTTTGTTCTTCATCATCTGCCTTATCCATTCACTCTCTCATTCCCCCTCTCCTCTCCTGACTTGACTGATGAATGGGTTATAGTCTGTGACAATAGCTCCCCAGAGAAGCCCCTCCATGCTCCCATGCTAGGCCCAGAAGCATTAGACTACTGAGGAAGGTAGAGAAACAGGAGAGCCTCCACATGATCAGCACATAATACAGGTCCTGTTTCTCTCCTAATGGAATGAGGGGGCCAGTCAAAACCATAAGCCCTGTCTACCAGCTCATTAGCAGATAGGCCCCCTGTATGTACACACACACACACACACACACACACACACACACACACACACACACACACACACACACACACACACACACACACACACGTCTCTCTTCCACCCCTAGCAGTGTTACCAGCCTTGCAAGGCCCAACCAGGTCAGATGGGTTGCTGAATTCCAAAGCCTCTTTTCAAGCCTCTTTTCTCTCTCCAGCCTTGATTTTCACTAGTGGCTCTGAAGTCCTCTGACCCACTTTTTCCTCAACTCCCCGGCTGGGTCTTCAGTGGACATGTCCAGCCCTAGACCCCTTAGCTCCAGAGGCCTGCTGCTCCAAAACATTACCATTTCCATCACTCTGGTCACCACTCTTAGTCTTCAGCTTGACAAGCTTTTCCTCTTGGCTCTGCCTGTCTGAGGGCCTGGCCAGAGAGACCCCTCTACTTCCCTCTCGTCTCTCATTCAGATTCACAGCTTTTTTTTGAGCCCAGTTCCCCTGAGTTGGTTTGTAGCATTTGTGCTTATTTCTGTCTCACTTCCTTAGCGGCGTTAACTTAGTTAGCGGTGTTAGCCTAGTTGGCAGTGTTAGCTTAGTTAGCGGTGTTAGCTTAGTTAGCGGTGTTAGCCTAGTTAGCACTCTGCCATCCATATTAGTGGGATTAGAATGGCTCTATTTACTTATGCCAAGATAGCACAGCAAGGAGAAGCCAGGCATAATTGAGTCATCATCTACACTGAACAAAAATATAAACGCATGTAATGTAAAGTTTTGGTTCCATGTTTCTTGAACTGAAATTAAAAATCCCTGACATTTTCCATATGCACAAAAAGCTTATTTCTCTCAAATTTTGTGCACAAATCTGTTTACATCCCTGTTAGTGAGCATTTCTCATTTGCCAAGATAATCAGCATGATCATTACACAGGTGCACCTTGTGCTGGAGACAATAAAAGGCCACTTTCAAATGTGCGGTTTTGTCACATAACACAATGCCACAGATGTTTTTATTTTTTTAATTGAACCTTTATTTAACCAGGTAGGCAAGTTGAGAACAAGTTCTCATTTACAATTGCGACCTGGCCAAGATAAAGCAAAGAAGTTTGACACATACAACAACACAGAGTTACACATGGAGTAAAACAAACATACAGTCAATAATACAGTAGAAAAAGAAGTCTATATACAATGTGAGCAAATGAGGTGAGATAAGGGAGGTAAAGACAAAAAAAGGCCATGGTGGTGAAGTAAATACAATATAGCAAGTAAAACACTGGAATGGTAGATTTGAATGTGCGAAGTAGAAATGTGCGAAGTAGAAATAGAAATAATGGGGTGCAAAGGAGCTAAATAAATAAATAAATACAGGAAGGGAAGAGGTAGTTGTTTGGGCTAAATTATAGATGGGCAGTACAGGTGCAGTAATCTGTGAGCTGCTCTGACAGTTGGTGCGTGAGGGAGATATGTGTTTCCAGTTCCAGAGATTTTTGTAGTTCGTTCCAGTCATTGGCAGCAGAGAACAGGAAGGAGAGGCGACCAAAGGAAGAATTGGTTTTGGGGGTGACCAGAGAGATATACCTGCTGGAGCGCGTGCTACAGGTGGGTGCTGCTATGGTGACCAGTGAGCTGAGATAAGGGGGGACTTTACCTAGCAGGGTCTTGTAGATGACCTGGAGCCAGTTGGTTTGGCGACGAGTATGAAGTATGAAGCTTCCCTAAAAGCTGCATATCATGGGAGCTGTTCGATGCTAATGCAGAACGCCATAGGATGTTTTTGTGTTGGTTAAGGGCAGTCAGGTCTGGAGAGAACCAAGGGCTATATCTGTTCCTGGTTCTAAATTTCTTGAATGGGGCATGCTTATTTAAGGCATTTTTTTTAAATAACCAGGCATCCTCTACTGACGAGATGTCTCAAGTTTTGAGGGAGGGTGCAATTGGCTGACTGAATGAATGTCCACCAGAGTCGTTGCCAGATAATTAAATGTTCATTTCTCTACCATAAGCTGCCTCCAACGTCGTTTTGGAGAATTTGTCAGTACATCCAACAGGCCTCACAACCACATACCACATGTAACCACCCCAGCCCAGGACCTCCATATCTGGCTTCTTCACCTGCGGGATTGTCTGATGGGGGGTATTTGTGTCTGTAATAAAGGAGGAAGAGGCCAGTGACATCAAACAGGCATAGTAGATGAGATGTATACTGAACAAAAATATAAAAGCAACATGCAACAACATTCAATGTTTTTAATGAGTTGCAGTTCGTATAAGAAAATAAGTCAATTGAACTAAATTCATTAGGCCCTAATCTATGAATTTCACATGACTGGGCAGGGGTGCAGCCATGTGTGGGCCTGATGGGCTGGCCAGAGAGAGAGAGAAAACAGCCTTAGCCAAGCAATTCTCAGCCTCTTTTTAGATGAGAAAAAAGAAGCTAAAAGTGTTGTGAGTTTCTCCAGAGAGGACGGACTTGACGTGGTGGTTTAAAACTTAATCAGCCGGGTGGAATTAGCAGAGACAAGTCACTCTCTCTGCTGCTGCACCTCTCTTCTCTCTCACGGTCATCATGTTTAATGCATCTCCTGGACAGCGAACACAACGGGATGAAAGCTCCGGCTATTAGGCCAGCATGAAGATGTTTTGATAGGTGGCCCAGAGAGGGGGGTGAGAGGAGGGGGATGGTGTGATATATTCATAAGGAGAGACGCTCACCTTATCTGCTCCAACCTTGAAGAAGGGTGTGTGTGTGTGTGTGTGTGTGTGTGTGTGTGTGTGTGTGTGTGTGTGTGTGTGTGTGTGTGTGTGTGTGTGTGTGTGTGTGTGTGTGACAACACACACACACGCACAGAAACACACACACACCTTTCACACACACCTCTATGGTGACAACACCGGTGTCGCTTTTCGCTCTTGCTTTGATTGACAGGTCCTCAAATGAGTAGCTGTGGGCTCTGGCCCTTCAAATAACTGGGCCGTCAAATTACATCCAGAGGGCTGGCCGTCCTCCTCCGTCAGCAGGGGAGGTCTATTTATTTATCTGTTTATTTGCTTGGTTTAAATATTTGGTGGGGAAAATATTGAATTTTTGTCCCCCGGTCAGAGTGGCTCATATTTAGTTAATAAAGAACGGAGGTGGTTGTTTGCTCAAGAAAGTGCAGGATAGGAGACTTTATTTAAGGAAGTCCTTGGAGAGGATGAGGGGATGACCTTTCTCTCAGCCAGGTGATGCTGTGTACTCTGACTGCACTGAGCTTAGCCTAGCACTGCTGCTCTCTCTCTACCTATCTCTAGCTCTCTCTACCTATCTCTATGTCTCTCTACCTATCTCTATTTCTCTCTACCTATCTCTATTTCTCTCTACCTATCTCTATGTCTCTCTACCTATCTCTATTTTTCTCTCTACCTATCTCTCTCTACCTATCTATATCTCTCTCTACCTATCTCTATGTCTCTCTACCTATCTCTATGTCTCTCTACCTATCTCTATCTCTCTCTACCTATCTCTATCAATTCAATTCAATTCAAGGGCTTTATTGGCATGGGAAACGTGTTAATATTGCCAAAGCAAGTGAGGTAGATAATATATAAAGTGAATAAATAAAGTGAAATAAACAATAAAAATGAACAGTAAACATCACACATACAGAAGTTTCAAAACAATAAAGACATTACAAATGTCATATTATATATATATATATACAGTGTTTTAACAATGTACAAATGGTAAAGGACACATGATAAAATAAATAAGCATAGATATGGGTTGTATTTACAATGGTGTGTGTTCTTCACTGGTTGCCCTTTTCTCGTGGCAACAGGTCACAAATCTTGTGCTGTGATGGCACACTGTGGAATTTCACCCAGTACATATGGGAGTTTTTCAAAATTGGATTTGTTTTCGAATTCTTTGTGGATCTGTGTAATCTGAGGGAAATATGTCTCTCTAATATGGTCATACATTGGGCAGGACGTTAGGAAGTGCGGCTCAGTTTCCACCTCATTTTGTGGGCAGTGAACACATAGCCTGTCTTCTCTTGAAAGCCATGTCTGCCGACGGCGGCCTTTCTCAATTGCAAGGCTATGCTCACTGAGTCTGTACATAGTCAAAGCTTTCCTTAATTTTGGGTCAGTCACAGTGGTCAGGTATTCTGCCGCTGTGTACTCTCTGTGTAGGGCCAAATAGCATTCTAGTTTGCTCTGTTTTTTTTTGTTGATTCTTTCCAATGTGTCAAGTAATTATATTTTTGTTTTCTCATGATTTGGTTGGGTCTAATTGTGCTGCTGTCCTGGGGCTCTGTGGGGTGTGTTTGTGAACAGAGCCCCAGGACCAACTTGCTTAGGGGACTCTTCTCCAGGTTCATCTCTCTGTAGGTGATGGCTTTGTTATGGAAGGTGTGGGAATCGCTTCCTTTTAGGTGGTTGTAGAATTTAACGTCTCTTTTCTGGATTTTGATATTTAGTGGGTATCGGCCTAATTCTGCTCTGCATGTATTATTTGGTGTTCTACGTTGTACACGGAGGATATTTTCTGCAGAATTCTGCATGCAGAGTCTCAATTTGGTCTTTGACCCATTTTGTGAAGTCTTGGTTGGTGAGCGGACCCCAGACCTCACAACCATAAAGGGCAATGGGCTCTATGACCGATTCAAGTATTTTTAGCCAGATCCTAATTGGTATGTTGAATTTTATGTTCCTTTTGATGGCATAGAATGCCCTTCTTGCCTTGTCTCTCAGATCGTTCACAGCTGGAAGTTACCTGTGGCGCTGATGTTTAGGCCAAGGTATGTATAGTTTTTGTGAGCTCTAGGGCAACAGTGTCTAGATGGAATTTGCACTTGTGGTCCTGGCGACTGGACCTTTTTTGGAACACCATTATTTTGGTCTTACTGAGATTTACTGTCAGAGCCCAGGTCTGGCAGAATCTGTGCAGAAGATCTAGGTGCTGCTGTAGGCCCTCCTTGGTTGGTGACAGAAGCACCAGATCATCAGAAAACAGTAGACATTTGACCTCAGATTCTAGTAGGGTGAGGCCGGGTGCTGCAGACTTTTCTAGTGCCCGTGCCAGTTCGTTGATATAAATGTTGAAGAGGGTGGGGCTTAAGCTGCATCCCTGTCTTACCCCACGGCCCTGTGTGAAGAAATGTGTGGTTTTTTTTTGCCAATTTTAACTGCACACTTGTTGTTTGTGTACATGGAATTTATAATGTTGTATGTTTTACCCCCAACACCACTTTCCATCAATTTGTATAGCAGACCCTCATGCTAAATTGAGTCAAAGGCTTTTTTTTTTAAATCAACAAAGCATGGTAAGACCTTGCCTTTGTTTTGGTTTGTTTGGTTGTCAATTAGGGTGTGCAGGGTGAATACATGGTCTGTTGTACGATAATTTGGTAAAAAGCCAATTTGACATTTGCTCAGTACATTGTTTTCATTGAGGAAATGTACGAGTCTGCCTTTTATGATAATGCAAAGGATTTTCCCAAGGTTTCTGTTGACGCATATCCCACCCCACGGTAATTATTGGGGTCAAACTTGTCTCCACTTTTGTGGATTGGGGTGATCAGTCCTTGGTTCCAAAATATTGGGGAAGATGCCAGAGCTAAGGATGATGTTAACTCATCCAGAACGCTGCAGCCCGTCTGGTGTTCAACCTTCCCAAGTTCTCTCACGTCACCCCGCTCCTACCCTCTCTCCACTGGCTTCCAGTTGAAGCTCGCATCCGCTACAAGACCATGGTGCTTGCCTACGGAGCTGTGAGGGGAACGGC
>NW_026287990.1:0-17500 GCF_023373465.1 Oncorhynchus keta
CCTGAGGAAATACCACAGGACAGCCCATACCTACTACCATGGAACCCACACACACACACCCTGAGGAAATACACAGGACAGCCCATACCTACTACCATGGAACCCACACACACCCTGAGGAAATACCACAGGACAGCCCATACCTACTACCATGGAACCCCCACACACACCCTGAGGAAATAGCACAGGACAGCCCATACCTACTACCATGGAACCCACACACACCTGAGGGAAATACCACAGGACAGCCCATACCTACTACCATGGAACCCACACACACACCCTGAGGAAATAGCACAGGACAGCCCATACCTACTACCATGGAACCCCACACACACCCTGAGGAAATACCACAGGACAGCCCATACCTACTACCATGGAACACACACCCACCACAGGACAGCCCATACCCTACTACCATGGAACCCACACACACAGGAAATACCACATACCTACTACCATGGAACCACACACACACCCTGAGGAAATACCACAGGACAGCCCATACCTACTACCATGGAACCCACACACACACCCTGAGGAAATACCACAGGACAGCCCATACCTACTACCATGGAACCCACACACACACACCCTGAGGAAATACACAGGAAGCCCCACACCATGGAACACACCCTGAGGAAATACCACAGGACAGCCCATACCTACTACCATGGAACCCACACACACACCCTGAGGAAATACCACAGGACAGCCCATACCTACTACCATGGAACCCCCACACACACCCTGAGGAAATACCACAGGACAGCCCATACCTACTACCATGGAACCCACACACCCTGAGGAAATACCACAGGACAGCCCATACCTACTACCATGGAACCCACACACACACACACACCCTGAGGAAATAGCACAGGACAGCCCATACCTACTACCATGGAACCCACACACACACCCTGAGGAAATACCACAGGACAGCCCATACCTACTACCATGGAACCCACACACACACCCTGAGGAAATAGCACAGGACAGCCCATACCTACTACCATGGAACCCACACCATGAGGAACCACAGGACAGCCCATACACTACCACACACACCCTGAGGAAATACCACAGGACAGCCCATACCTACTACCATGGAACCCACACACACACACCCTGAGGAAATACCACAGGACAGCCCATACCTACTACCATGGAACCCACACACACACCCTGAGGAAATACCACAGGACAGCCCATACCTACTACCATGGAACCCCACACACACACCCTGAGGAAATACCACAGGACAGCCCATACCTACTACCATGGAACCCCACACACACACCCTGAGGAAATACCACAGGACAGCCCATACCTACTACCATGGAACCCCACACACACACCCTGAGGAAATACAGGACAGCCCATACCTACTACCATGGAACCCACACACACACACCCTGAGGAAATACCACAGGACAGCCCATACCTACTACCATGGAACCCACACACACACCCTGAGGAAATACCACAGGACAGCCCATACCTACTACCATGGAACCCACACACACACCCTGAGGAAATACCACAGGACAGCCCATACCTACTACCATGGAACCCACACACACACACCCTGAGGAAATACCACAGGACAGCCCATACCCACTACCATGGAACCACACACACACACCCTGAGGAAATACCACAGGACAGCCCATACCTACTACCATGGAACCCACACACACACACCCTGAGGAAATACCACAGGACAGCCCATACCTACTACCATGGAACCCACACACACACCCTGAGGAAATACCACAGGACAGCCCATACCTACTACCATGGAACCCACACACACACCCTGAGGAAATACCACAGGACAGCCCATACCTACTACCATGGAACCCACACACACACCCTGAGGAAATACCACAGGACAGCCCATACCTACTACCATGGAACCCACACACACACACCCTGAGGAAATACCACAGGACAGCCCATACCTACTACCATGGAACCCACACACACACACCCTGAGGAAATACCACAGGACAGCCCATACCTACTACCATGGAACCCCACACACACACCCTGAGGAAATACCACAGGACAGCCCATACCTACTACCATGGAACCCACACACACACCCTGAGGAAATACCACAGGACAGCCCATACCTACTACCATGGAACCCACACACACACCCTGAGGAAATACCACAGGACAGCCCATACCTACTACCATGGAACCCACACACACACACCCTGAGGAAATACCACAGGACAGCCCATACCTACTACCATGGAACACACACCACACACCCTGAGGAAATACCACAGGACAGCCCATACCTACTACCATGGAACCCACACACACACCCTGAGGAAATACCACAGGACAGCCCATACCTACTACCATGGAACCCACCCACACACACCCTGAGGAAATACCACAGGACAGCCCATACCTACTACCATGGAACCCACACACACACCCTGAGGAAATACCACAGGACAGCCCATACCTACTACCATGGAACCCACACACACACCCTGAGGAAATACCACAGGACAGCCCATACCTACTACCATGGAACCCACACACACACCCTGAGGAAATACCACAGGACAGCCCATACCTACTACCATGGAACCCACACACACACCCTGAGGAAATACCACAGGACAGCCCATACCTACTACCATGGAACCCCACACACACCCTGAGGAAATACCACAGGACAGCCCATACCTACTACCATGGAACCCACACACACACCCTGAGGAAATACCACAGGACAGCCCATACCTACTACCATGGAACCCACACACACACACCCTGAGGAAATACCACAGGACAGCCCATACCTACTACCATGGAACCCACACACACACACCCTGAGGAAATACCACAGGACAGCCCATACCTACTACCATGGAACCACACACACACACACCTGAGGAAATACCACCCAGGACAGCCCATACCTACTACCATGGAACCCACACACCCTGAGGAAATACCACAGGACAGCCCATACCTACTACCATGGAACCCCCCACACACCCTGAGGAAATACCACAGGACAGCCCATACCTACTACCATGGAACCCACACACACACACCCTGAGGAAATACCACAGGACAGCCCATACCTACTACCATGGAACCCACACACACACCCTGAGGAAATACCACAGGACAGCCCATACCTACTACCATGGAACCCACACACACACACACACCCTGAGGAAATACCACAGGACAGCCCATACCTACTACCATGGAACCCACACACACACACACCCAGAGGAAATACCACAGGACAGCCCATACCTACTACCATGGAACCCACACACACACACCCTGACCCTGAGGAAATACACCCTGAGGAAATACCACAGGACAGCCCATACCTACTACCATGGAACCACACACACCCTGAGGAAATACCACAGGACAGCCCATACCTACTACCATGGAACCCACACACACACACACCCTGAGGAAATACCACAGGACAGCCCATACCTACTACCATGGAACCCACACACACACCCTGAGGAAATACCACAGGACAGCCCATACCTACTACCATGGAACCCACACACACACCCTGAGGAAATACCACAGGACAGCCCATACCTACTACCATGGAAGCCCATACCTACACCACCCACACCCTGAGGAAATACCACAGGACAGCCCATACCTACTACCATGGAACCCACACACACACCCTGAGGAAATACCACAGGACAGCCCATACCTACTACCATGGAACCCATACCACACACACACACCCTGAGGAAATACCACAGGACAGCCCATACCTACTACCATGGAACCCACACACACACCCTGAGGAAATACCACAGGACAGCCCATACCTACTACCATGGAACCCACACACCACCCTGAGGAAATACCACAGGACAGCCCATACCTACTACCATGGAACCCACACACCCTGAGGAAATACCACAGGACAGCCCATACCCACTACCATGGAACCCCACACACACCTGAGGAAATACCAGGACAGCCCATACCTACTACCATGGAACCCACACACACACCCTGAGGAAATACCACAGGACAGCCCATACCTACTACCATGGAACCCACACACACACCCTGAGGAAATACCACAGGACAGCCCATACCTACTACCATGGAACCCACACACACACCCTGAGGAAATACCACAGGACAGCCCATACCTACTACCATGGAAACCACACACCCTGAGGAAATACCACAGGACAGCCCATACCTACTACCATGGAACCCACTACCACACACACCCTGAGGAAATACCACAGGACAGCCCATACCTACTACCATGGAACCCCACACACACACCCTGAGGAAATACCACAGGACAGCCCATACCTACTACCATGGAACCCACACACACACCCTGAGGAAATACCACAGGACAGCCCATACCTACTACCATGGAACCCACACACACACCCTGAGGAAATACCACAGGACAGCCCATACCTACTACCATGGAACCCCACACACACCATACCACAGGAAATACCTACTACCAGGACAGCCCATACCTACTACCATGGAACCCACACACACCCTGAGGAGGACAGAAACCATGGAACCCACACACACCACCCTGAGGAAATACAGGACAGCCCATACCTACTACCATGGAACCCACACACACACCCTGAGGAAATACCACAGGACAGCCCATACCTACTACCATGGAACCCACACACACACCCTGAGGAAATACCACAGGACAGCCCATACCTACTACCATGGAACCCACACACACACCCTGAGGAAATACCACAGGACAGCCCATACCTACTACCATGGAACCACACACACACACCCTGAGGAAATACCACAGGACAGCCCATACCTACTACCATGGAACCCACACACACACACCCTGAGGAAATACCACAGGACAGCCCATACCTACTAACATGGAACACACACACCCTGAGGAAATACCACAGGACAGCCCATACCTACTACCATGGAACCCACACACACACCCTGAGGAAATACCACAGGACAGCCCTACCATGGAACCCACACACCCTGAGGAAATACCACAGGACAGCCCATACCTACTACCATGGAACCCACACACACCCTGAGGAAATACCACAGGACAGCCCATACCTACTACCATGGAACCCACACACACACCCTGAGGAAATACCACAGGACAGCCCATACCTACTACCATGGAACCCACACACACACACCCTGAGGAAATACCACAGGACAGCCCATACCTACTACCATGGAACCACACACACACACCCTGAGGAAATACCACAGGACAGCCCATACCTACTACCATGGAACCCACACACACACACCCTGAGGAAATACCACAGGACAGCCCATACCTACTACCATGGAACCCACACACACACCCTGAGGAAATACCACAGGACAGCCCATACCTACTACCATGGAACCCACACACACACCCTGAGGAAATACCACAGGACAGCCCATACCCACTACCATGGAACCCACACACACACATGGAACCCCACACACCTGAGGAAATACCACCAGGAACCCACACACACACCCAGCCCATACCTACTACCATGGAACCCACACACACACACCCTGAGGAAATACCACAGGACAGCCCATACCTACTACCATGGAACCCACACACACACACCCTGAGGAAATACCACAGGACAGCCCATACCTACTACCATGGAACCCACTACCACACACACCCTGAGGAAATACCACAGGACAGCCCATACCTACTACCATGGAACCCACACACACACCCTGAGGAAATACCACAGGACAGCCCATACCTACTACCATGGAACCCCCACACACCCTGATGGAAATGAGGAAACCACAGGACAGCCCATACCTACTACCATGGAACCCACACACACACACCCTGAGGAAATACCACAGGACAGCCCATACCTACTACCATGGAACCCACACACACACACCCTGAGGAAATACCACAGGACAGCCCATACCTACTACCATGGAACCCACACACACACCCTGAGGAAATACCACAGGACAGCCCATACCTACTACACCCTGAGGAAATGGAACCCACACACACACACCCTGAGGAAATACCACAGGACAGCCCATACCTACTACCATGGAACCCACACACACACCCTGAGGAAATACCACAGGACAGCCCATACCTACTACCATGGAACCCACTACCACACACCCTGAGGAAATACCACAGGACAGCCCATACCTACTACCATGGAACACACACACCCTGAGGAAATACCACAGGACAGCCCATACCTACTACCATGGAACCCACACACACACCCTGAGGAAATACCACAGGACAGCCCATACCTACTACCATGGAACCCACACACCCTGAGGAAATACCACAGGACAGCCCATACCTACTACCATGGAACCCACACACCCTGAGGAAATACCACAGGACAGCCCATACCTACTACCATGGAACACACACACACACCCTGAGGAAATACCACAGGACAGCCCATACCCACTACCATGGAATCCACACACACACACCCTGAGGAAATACCACAGGACAGCCCATACCTACTACCATGGAACCACACACACCCTGAGGAGGGAAATACCCCACAGGACAGCTCATACCTACTACCATGGAACCCACCATGGAACCCACACACACCCCGAGGAAATACCACAGGACAGCCCATACCTACTACCATGGAACCCACACACACACCCTGAGGAAATACCACAGGACAGCCCATACCTACTACCATGGAACCCCATGGAACACACCCTGAGGAAATACCACAGGACAGCCCATACCTACTACCATGGAACCCACACACACCCTGAGGAAATACCACAGGACAGCCCATACCTACTACCATGGAACCCACACACACACCCTGAGGAAGTACCACAGGACAGCACATACCTACTACCATGGAACCCACACACACACCCTGAGGAAATACCACAGGACAGCCCATACCTACTACCATGGAACCCACACACACACCCTGAGGAAATACCACAGGACAGCCCATACCTACTACCATGGAACCCACACACACACACCCTGAGGAAATACCACAGGACAGCCCATACCTACTACCATGGAACCCACCCACACACCCTGAGGAAATACCACAGGACAGCCCATACCTACTACCATGGAACCCACACACTCACCCTGAGGAAATACCACAGGACAGCCCATACCTACTACCATGGAACCCACACACACACCCTGAGGAAATACCACAGGACAGCCCATACCCACTACCATGGAACCCACACACCCTGAGGAAATACCACAGGACAGCCCATACCTACTACCATGGAACCCACACACACACCCTGAGGAAATACCACAGGACAGCCCATACCCACTATCATGGAACCCACACACACACACCCTGAGGAAATACCACAGGACAGCCCATACCTACTACCATGGAATCCACACACACACACCCTGAGGAAATACCACAGGACAGCCCATACCTACTACCATGGAACCCACACACACACACCCTGAGGAAATACCACAGGACAGCCCATACCTACTACCATGGAACCCACACACCCTGAGGAAATACCACAGGACAGCCCATACCTACTACCATGGAACCCACACACCCTGAGGAAATACCACAGGACAGCCCATACCTACTACCATGGAACACACACACACACACACCCTGAGGAAATACCACAGGACAGCCCATACCCACTACCATGGAACCCACACACACACACCCTGAGGAAATACCACAGGACAGCCCATACCTACTACCATGGAACCCACACACACACCCCGAGGAAATACCACAGGACAGCTCATACCTACTACCATGGAACCCACACACACACCCCGAGGAAATACCACAGGACAGCCCATACCTACTACCATGGAACCCACACACACACCCTGAGGAAATACCACAGGACAGCCCATACCTACTACCATGGAACCCACACACCCTGAGGAAATACCACAGGACAGCCCATACCTACTACCATGGAACCCACACACCCTGAGGAAATACCACAGGACAGCCCATACCTACTACCATGGAACCCACACACACACCCTGAGGAAATACCACAGGACAGCACATACCTACTACCATGGAACCCACACACACACCCTGAGGAAATACCACAGGACAGCCCATACCTACTACCATGGAACCCACACACACACACCCTGAGGAAATACCACAGGACAGCCCATACCTACTACCATGGAACCCACACACACACCCTGAGGAAATACCACAGGACAGCCCATACCTACTACCATGGAACCCACCCACACACCCTGAGGAAATACCACAGGACAGCCCATACCTACTACCATGGAACCCACACACTCACCCTGAGGAAATACCACAGGACAGCCCATACCTACTACCATGGAACCCACACACACACCCTGAGGAAATACCACAGGACAGCCCATACCCACTACCATGGAACCCACACACCGTGAGGAAATACCACAGGACAGCCCATACCTACTACCATGGAACCCACACACACACCCTGAGGAAATACCACAGGACAGCCCATACCCACTATCATGGAACCCACACACACACCCTGAGGAAATACCACAGGACAGCCCATACCTACTACCATGGAATCCACACACACACACACACACCCTGAGGAAATACCACAGGACAGCCCATACCTACTACCATGGAACCCCCACACACACACCCTGAGGAAATACCACAGGACAGCCCATACCTACTACCATGGAACCCACACACCCTGAGGAAATACCACAGGACAGCCCATACCTACTACCATGGAACCCACACACACACACCCTGAGGAAATACCACAGGACAGCCCATACCTCAGAAGATGATTTTATTGTGCGCACGTCAATCAACAAAATGGCCATCAGAAGGTTGTAGTTTGGTATTGTGGTATTTGATTAGGATCCCCATTAGCTGTTTCTAAAGCAGCAGATACTCTTCCTGGGGTCCCACACAAAACACGAAACATAACATAATTACAGAACATCAATAGACAAGAACAACTGAAGGACAGAAATACATACATTTAAATAAATATATTTAAAAAGGCACCCGTAACCTACACACTACACACTACATATCAATACACATTACATATCAATACACATTACATATCAATACACTCTACATATCAATACACTCTACATATCAATACACATTACATATCAATACACACTAAATATCAATACACATTACATATCAATACACTCTACATATCAATACACATTACATATCAATACACTCTACATATCAATACACTCTACATATCAATACACTCTACATATCAATACACATTACATATCAATACACTCTACATATCAATACACTCTACATATCAATACACACTACATATCAATACACACTAAATATCAATACACATTACATATCAATACACTCTACATATCAATACACATTACATATCAATACACACACACTACATATCAATACACTCTACATATCAATACACACACACTACATATCAATACATACACACTACATATCAATACATACACACTACATATCAATACACACTACATATCAATACACTCTACATATCAATACACACTACATATCAATACACTCTACATATCAATACACACTAAATATCAATACACACTACATATCAATACACTCTACATATCAATACACTCTACATATCAATACACACTACATATCAATACACTCTACATATCAATACACTCTACATATCAATACACTCTACATATCAATACACTCTACATATCAATACACTCTACATATCAATACACTCTACATATCAATACACTCTACATATCAATACACTCTACATATCAATACATACACACTACATATCAATACATACACACTACATATCAATACATACACACTACATATCAATACATACACACTACATATCAATACATACACACTACATATCAATACATACACACTACATATCAATACATACACACTACATACATTTTCTGAAACCAGGTTTGTTGTTTATTTGAGCGATATGAGATGGAAGGAAGTTCCATGCAATAAGGGCTCTATATAAAACGGTACGCTTTCTTCAATTTGTTCTGGATTTGGGGATTGTGAAAAGACCCCTGGTGGCATGTCTGGTGGGGGGTAAGTGTATGTTCATCATCAGAACAACAAAATGGTGATCAGAAGGTTGTAGTTCATCACCAGAACAACAAAAATGGCCATCAAAAGGTTGTAGTTCATCACCAGAACAACAAAAATGACCATCAAAAGGTTGTAGTTCATCACCAGAACAACAAAAATGGCCATCAAAAGGTTGTAGTTCATCACCAGAACAACAAAAATGGCCATCAAAAGGTTGTAGTTCATCACCAGAACAACAATGGTTTAATTGCAGAGTTTCAAAACAATATTTATTTATTCTGTTATAGAATGATCAAGTTAGCCAGGTATGTCCTTACATAGCATTTGTAATTACAGTAGTAACAGCAGCTGTTATGGTATGCAGGACTGATTACAGTAGTAACAGTAGAGGTGATGGTATGCAGGGCTGATTACAGTAGTAACAGTAGAGGTGATGGTATGCAGGGCTGATTACAGTAGTAACAGCAGCTGTTATGGTATGCAGGACTGATTACAGTAGTAACAGTAGAGGTGATGGTATGCAGGGCTGATTACAGTAGTAACAGTAGAGGTGATGGTATGCAGGGCTGATTACAGTAGTAACAGTAGAGGTGATGGTATGCAGGGCTGATTACAGTAGTAACAGTAGAGGTGATGGTATGCAGGGCTGATTACAGTAGTAACAGTGGAGGTGATGGTATGCAGGACTGATTACAGTAGTAACAGTAGAGGTGATGGTATGCAGGACTGATTACAGTAGTAACAGGGTTGAGGTGATGGTATGCAGGACTGATTACAGTAGTAAAAGTAGAGGTGATGGTATGCAGGACAGGACTGATTACAGTAGTAACAGTAGAGGTGATGGTATGCAGGGCTGATTACAGTAGTAACAGTAGAGGTGATGGTATGCAGGGCTGATTACAGTAGTAACAGTGGAGGTGATGGTATGCAGGACTGATTACAGTAGTAACAGTAGAGGTGATGGTATGCAGGACTGATTACAGTAGTAACAGGGTTGAGGTGATGGTATGCAGGACTGATTACAGTAGTAAAAGTAGAGGTGATGGTATGCAGGACAGGACTGATTACAGTAGTAACAGTAGAGGGGATGGTATGCAGGGCTGATTACAGTAGTAAAAGTAGAGGTGATGGTATGCAGGGCTGATTACAGTAGTAACAGTAGAGGTGATGGTATGCAGGGCTGATTACAGTAGTAACAGTAGAGGTGATGGTATGCAGGGCTGATTACAGTAGTAACAGTAGAGGTGATGGTATGCAGGGCTGATTACAGTAGTAACAGTAGACGTGATGGTATGCAGGGCTGATTACAGTAGTAACAGTAGAGGTGATGGTATGCAGGGCTGATTACAGTAGTAACAGTAGAGGTGATGGTATGCAGGGCTGATTACAGTAGTAACAGTAGAGGTGATGGTATGCAGGGCTGATTACAGTAGTAACAGTAGAGGTGATGGTATGCAGGGCTGATTACAGTAGTAACAGGGTTGAGGTGATGGTATGCAGGCCTGATTACAGTAGTAACAGGGTTGAGGTGATGGTATGCAGGGCTGATTACAGTAGTAACAGTAGAGGTGATGGTATGCAGGGCTGATTACAGTAGTAACAGTAGAGGTGATGGTATGCAGGACTGATTACAGTAGTAACAGTAGAGGTGATGGTATGCAGGGCTGATTACAGTAGTAACAGTAGAGGTGATGGTATGCAGGGCTGATTACAGTAGTAACAGGGTTGAGGTGATGGTATGCAGGGCTGATTACAGTAGTAACAGTAGAGGTGATGGTATGCAGGGCTGATTACAGTAGTAACAGTAGAGGTGATGGTATGCAGGGCTGATTACAGTAGTAACAGGGTTGACGTGATGGTATGCAGGGCTGATTACAGTAGTAACAGTAGAGGTGATGGTATGCAGGGCTGATTACAGTAGTAACAGTAGAGGTGATGGTATGCAGGGCTGATTACAGTAGTAACAGGGTTGACGTGATGGTATGCAGGGCTGATTACAGTAGTAACAGGGTTGAGGTGATGGTATGCAGGGCTGATTACAGTAGTAACAGGGTTGAGGTGATGGTATGCAGGGCTGATTACAGTAGTAACAGTAGAGGTGATGGTATGCAGGGCTGATTACAGTAGTAACAGGGTTGAGGTGATGGTATGCAGGGCTGATTACAGTAGTAACAGTAGAGGTGATGGTATGCAGGGCTGATTACAGTAGTAACAGTAGAGGTGATGGTATGCAGGGTTGATTACAGTAGTAACAGTAGAGGTGATGGTATGCAGGACTGATTACAGTAGTAACAGTAGAGGTGATGGTATGCAGGACTGATTACAGTAGTAACAGTAGAGGTGATGGTATGCAGGACTGATTATAGTAGTAACAGGGTTGACGTGATGGTATGCAGGGCTGATTACAGTAGTAACAGTAGAGGTGATGGTATGCAGGGCTGATTACAGTAGTAACAGTAGAGGTGATGGTATGCAGGGCTGATTACAGTAGTAACAGTAGAGGTGATGGTATGCAAGGCTGATTACAGTAGTAACAGGGTTGAGGTGATGGTATGCAGGGCTGATTACAGTAGTAACAGTAGAGGTGATGGTATGCAGGGCTGATTACAGTAGTAACAGGGTTGAGGTGATGGTATGCAGGGCTGATTACAGTAGTAACAGTAGAGGTGATGGTATGCAGGGCTGATTACAGTAGTAACAGTAGAGGTGATGGTATGCAGGGCTGATTACAGTAGTAACAGTAGAGGTGATGGTATGCAGGGCTGATTACAGTAGTAACAGTAGAGGTGATGGTATGCAGGGCTGATTACAGTAGTAACAGGGTTGACATGATGGTATGCAGGGCTGATTACAGTAGTAACAGGGTTGAGGTGATGGTATGCAGGGCTGATTACAGTAGTAACAGTAGAGGTGATGGTATGCAGGGCTGATTACAGTAGTAACAGGGTTGAGGTGATGGTATGCAGGGCTGATTACAGTAGTAACAGTAGAGGTGATGGTATGCAGGGCTGATTACAGTAGTAACAGTAGAGGTGATGGTATGCAGGGCTGATTACAGTAGTAACAGTAGAGGTGATGGTATGCAGGGCTGATTACAGTAGTAACAGTAGAGGTGATGGTATGCAGGGCTGATTACAGTAGTAACAGTAGAGGTGATGGTATGCAGGGCTGATTACAGTAGTAACAGTAGAGGTGATGGTATGCAGGACTGATTACAGTAGTAACAGTAGAGGTGATGGTATGCAGGACTGATTACAGTAGTAACAGGGTTGACGTGATGGTATGCAGGGCTGATTACAGTAGTAACAGTAGAGGTGATGGTATGCAGGGCTGATTACAGTAGTAACAGGGTTGAGGTGATGGTATGCAGGGCTGATTACAGTAGTAACAGTAGAGGTGATGGTATGCAGGGCTGATTACAGTAGTAACAGTAGAGGTGATGGTATGCAGGGCTGATTACAGTAGTAAAAGTAGAGGTGATGGTATGCAGGGCTGATTACAGTAGTAACAGTAGAGGTGATGGTATGCAGGACTGATTACAGTAGTAACAGTAGACGTGATGGTATGCAGGGCTGATTACAGTAGTAACAGTAGAGGTGATGGTATGCAGGGCTGATTACAGTAGTAACAGTAGAGGTGATGGTATGCAGGGCTGATTACAGTAGTAACAGTAGAGGTGATGGTATGCAGGGCTGATTACAGTAGTAACAGTAGAGGTGATGGTATGCAGGGCTGATTACAGTAGTAACAGGGTTGAGGTGATGGTATGCAGGACTGATTACAGTAGTAACAGGGTTGAGGTGATGGTATGCAGGACTGATTACAGTAGTAACAGGGTTGAGGTGATGGTATGCAGGCCTGATTACAGTAGTAACAGGGTTGAGGTGATGGTATGCAGGCCTGATTACAGTAGTAACAGGGTTGAGGTGATGGTGGGAGACAGGGGAGGGAGAGAAGGGTAGAGGGACACAGGAACAGGGGAGGGAGAGAAGGGTAGAGGGACACAGGAACAGGGGAGGGAGAGAAGGGTAGAGGGACACAGGAACAGGGGAGGGAGAGAAGGGTAGAGGGACACAGGAACAGGGGAGGGAGAGAAGGGTAGAGGGACACAGGAACAGGGGAGGGAGAGAAGGGTAGAGGGACACAGGAACAGGGGAGGGAGAGAAGGGTAGAGGGACACAGGAACAGGGGAGGGAGAGAAGGGTAGAGGGACACAGGAACAGGGGAGGGAGAGAAGGGTAGAGGGACACAGGAACAGGGGAGGGAGAGAAGGGGGAGGGACACAGGAACAGGGGAGGGAGAGAAGGGTAGAGGGACACAGGAACAGGGGAGGGAGAGAAGGGGGAAGGGACACAGGAACAGGGGAGGGAGAGAAGGGGGGAGGGACACAGGAACAGGGGAGGGAGAGAAGGGGGAGGGACACAGGAACAGGGGAGGGAGAGAAGGGTAGAGGGACACAGGAACAGGGGAGGGAGAGAAGGGGGGAGGGACACAGGAACAGGGGAGGGAGAGAAGGGTAGAGGGACACAGGAACAGGGGAGGGAGAGAAGGGGGAGGGACACAGGAACAGGGGAGGGAGAGAAGGGTAGAGGGACACAGGAACAGGGGAGGGAGAGAAGGGGGAGGGACACAGGAACAGGGGAGGGAGAGAAGGGTAGAGGGACACAGGAACAGGGGAGGGAGTGTCAGCTGACTGTGTAGATCTATAGAACTGAAGTCTGGACTGGTCTGTTGGTCAGGTCCTCTATGGAGGTGAGCTGTAGATCCTTAACTTCTACCTCCTCCTCCTCCTGCTGCAGCTGCTGTTGGGTTAGAGAGGAGTCCAGGTCCCACGGGTCCAGAAGAGCAATTCTAGGGGAGAGAAGGAAGTAGAATGGGTTAAAGAAACAATAGGAGAGACAAGTAGGGTAGAAAATATAGAGAGAGAAGGACTGGGAGAGAGGGGAGAGATGGGGAAAGAGGAGGAGAGAGAGGGAGATAGTGAGAGGAGCTGGGCGTGTGAGAGAGAGAGAGAGAGAGAGAGAGAGAGAGAGAGAGAGAGAGAGAGAGAGAGAGAGAGAGAGAGAGAGAGAGAGAGGGAAAGAGAGAGAGAGAGAGAGAGAGAGAGAGAGAGAGAGAGAGAGAGAGAGAGAGAGAGAGAGAGAGAGAGAGAGAGAGAGAAGGAAGGACTGGGAGAGGGGGGAGAGATGGGGAAAGAGGAGGAGAGAGAGGGAGAAGAGAAAGAGAAAGAGAAAGAGAAAGAGAGGGAGATAGTGAGAGGAGCTGGGCGAGAGAGAGAGAGATGGGTGAGGGGGGAAAGAGGAGGAGAGAGAGGGAGAAGAGAAAGAGAGGGAGAGGAGAGGGGGTACAAGGAGGGGGAAGGAAGAGGGAGGATCAGAGAGAAAAAGTGAGGGAGAAGGAGAAAGAGAGAAAAATATATAAAGAGGAAGAGAGAAAATTACAGAAAGAGACTACTTTCTCCAAATCTCTAACCTTCTTTCTTAGTGTACTTTCCTTGATGTGGATTAGGTCTGTAGTAAGGCAGTATAATACTTTGGTTTCAGGTGGACTGAGGTCTGTAGTAAGGCAGTATAATACTCTGGCTTCATCTGGACTGAGGTCTGCAGTAAGGCAGTATAATACTCTGGTTTCAGCTGGACTGAGGTCTGCAGTAAGGCAGTATAATACTCTGACTCCAGCTGGACTGAGGTCTGTAGTAAGGCAGTATAATACTCTGGCTTCAGCTGGACTGAGGTCTGCAGTAAGGCAGTATAATACTCTGGCTTCAGCTGGACTGAGGTCTGTAGTAAGGCAGTATAATACTCTGGCTTCAGCTGGACTGAGGTCTGTAGTAAGGCAGTATAATACTTTGGTTTCAGGTGGACTGAGGTCTGTAGTAAGGCAGTATAATACTCTGGCTTCATCTGGACTGAGGTCTGCAGTAAGGCAGTATAATACTCTGGTTTCAGCTGGACTGAGGTCTGCAGTAAGGCAGTATAATACTCTGACTCCAGCTGGACTGAGGTCTGTAGTAAGGCAGTATAATACTCTGACTTCAGCTGGACTGAGGTCTGTAGTAAGGCAGTATAATACTTTGGTTTCAGCTGGACTGAGGTCTGTAGTAAGGCAGTATAATACTCTGGCTTCATCTGGACTGAGGTCTGCAGTAAGGCAGTATAATACTCTGGTTTCAGCTGGACTGAGGTCTGCAGTAAGGCAGTATAATACTCTGACTCCAGCTGGACTGAGGTCTGTAGTAAGGCAGTATAATACTCTGGTTTCAGCTGGACCAACTAACTCATGTCATGTGATCTCCTGGGCACTGACTACAGATCAACAGACGTAGAACAGACTTTACCCAACACTCAGAGGCAGGAAACCATGCTGAGACACACAGGTAATCGATAAAATGTACACTGAGTTTACAAAAACATTAAGTACACCTGCCTAATATTGAGTTGTTACTTTTTTAAACTGTGCATTTGTTGGTTAAGGGCTTGTCAGTAAGTATTTCACAGTGAAGTCTACACCTGTTGTGTTCTGCACCTCACTATGTTGTTGTTGTTGTTGTTGTTGTTGTTGTTGTTGTTGTTGTTGTTGTTGTGTTGGGCAGTGGTCATAAACGCTGGTTCTGAAGAGCTTACCGGGCTGTGCAGGCTTTTGTTACAGCCCAACACTAACACTCTTGATTCAGCTTATTATTGTTATCTTGAGGACTGGTTGAATCGGGTGGTCTTCAGTGCAGGGCTGGAACTAAAGCCTGCACCCCCTGTACCTCTTCAGGACCAGGTTAGGAAACCAACTTATCTGTATTGAGTAAAAGACAGACTGTAGGTTGTTTTTATTACTACCCAACAATAAAATACAGACTGCAGGTTGTTTTTATTACTACCCAACAATAAAATACAGACTGCAGGTTGTTTTTATTACTACCCAACAATAAAATACAGACTGCAGGGTTTTGTTAGCAGCAAAACAACCTTATTCTTTACTCTGATAAACCGCAAAATGTTAAGCAAAGAATCATGGGTAATGTAGTTGCAATGCACAATTCTTGAGATGAGTAAAAAAAAAAACGATGTAAATCGACATTCTCATACTGCATTGCTGATAGGAGCCTCTTTTAGCCTTCTCAAACCGCCTCGTACAGCTCTTTTAGCCGTCTCAAACCGCCTAGTAGAGCTCTTTTAGCCGTCTCACACCGCCTGGTAGAGCTCTTTTAGCCGTCTCAAACCGCCTCGTACAGCTCTTTTAGCCGTCTCAAACCGCCTAGTAGAGCTCTTTTAGCCGTCTCACACCGCCTGGTAGAGCTCTTTTAGCCGTCTCACACCGCCTAGTACAGCTCTTTTAGCCGTCTCAAACCGCCTAGTAGAGCTCTTTTA
>NW_026287990.1:20000-42500 GCF_023373465.1 Oncorhynchus keta
AGAGGAGAGGAGAGGAGAGGAGAGGAGAGGGGAGGAGAGGAGAGGAGAGGAGAGGAGAGGAGAGGAGAGGAGAGGAGAGAGAGGAGAGGAGAGGAGAGGGAGAGGGGAGGAGAGGAGAGGAGAGGAGTGAGAGGTACATTAACACAGCATCAGACATGGCTCCAATCATTCAAGCTTCCAAGCATCAGATGTTTACAATGTTGTGTAGATGGGGTAAAAAGCTGCTCTTGAAATATTTTTGATATGTTTGTCAAAAGAGAGATCAGGGTCCAGAGTAACGCAGAGGTCCTTCACAGTTTAACCTGTTACTCCTACCCCCTACTTTTCGAACATTCTGTAAAAAATCGCGCAACATTTCAGCGCCCTGCTGCTCATGCCAGGAATATAGTATATGCATATGATTAGTATGTGTGGATAGAAAACACTCAGACGTTTATACAACTGGTTAAATCACTGCTGTGACTATAACAGAACGTGCGTTTCATCGAAAAGTGCAGGAAAATCTGATCCATGCGCCACTTCCAGGAATTGTTCAAGAAGAACCAAATTAAATGAGGCCAATGTTGCAGTATCTACAGCTTCCACACGATGTCTAGAGTCTTGTCATTTGCTTCGGCTTTGATTCTTGGTCAAACGGTCTCCGACCGGATGTGTTGGTTGAGAAATATCCGGACATTTTTTCCAGACGGACACCTATAGAATTTACATCGACTCCTGATGAATTTTATCGCTTATTAACGTGTACTAATACCTAAAGTTGCATTACAAAAGTATTTCGAAGTGTTTTGTGAAAGTTTATCATCGACTTTTTGAATTTTAAAAAATTACGTTACGTTATGAAACGCTATTTTTTTCGTTTATCACACAGTCTTCATAGATCGATATCTAGGCTATATATGGACCGATTTAATCGAAAAAAAAGACCCAATAGTGATTATGGGACATCTAGGAGTGCCAACAAAGAAGATGGTCAAAGGTAATGAATGTTTTATATTTTATTTGTGCAGTTTGTGTAGCGACGACTATGCTAATTATTTTGTTTACGTCCCTGCGGGTCTTTTGGGGTGTTACATGCTATCAGATAATAGCTTCTCATGCTTTCGCCGAAAAGCATTTTAAAAATCGGACTTGTTGCTTGGATTCACAACGAGTGTAGCTTTAATTCAATACCCTGCATGTGTATTTTAATGAACGTTTGAGTTTTAACTAATACTATTAGCATTTAGCTTAGCGCATTTGCATTTTCAGATCTCTAGATGGGACGCCTGCATGGCAGGTAGGAGCAAGAGGTTAATGGAGACTACCGCACAACCTTTCGAGATTCATTGTAAGATCTAACAACTGATCTCTTTGTTTCTTGGGGCCTAAAACTAGCAAAACCATTTGTCCAAGCTTGAAAGTAATAAATTAATCCTCCTTATGACTGAAACACCGGACACTAGTCTATCTCCTGTTTCTGTAGAGAGAGACAGGACACCCCCTGGACAGGACACTAGTCTATCTCCTGTTTCTGTAGGGAGAGACAGGACACCCCCTGGACAGGACACTAGTCTATCTCCTGTTTCTGTAGTGAGAGACAGGACACCCCCTGGACAGGACACTAGTCTATCTCCTGTTTCTGTAGAGAGAGACAGGACACCCCCTGGACAGCACACTAGTCTATCTCCTGTTTCTGTAGTGTGAGACAGCTTGATGTACCAGTACACCCCTGGACAGGACACTAGTCTATCTCCTGTTTCTGTAGGGAGACAGCTTGATATACCAGGACACCCCTGGACAGGACACTAGTCTATCTCCTGTTTCTGTAGGGAGAGACAGGACACCCCCTGGACAGGACACTAGTCTATCTCCTGTTTCTGTAGGGAGAGACAGGACACCCCTGGACAGGACACTAGTCTATCTCCTGTTTCTGTAGTGAGAGACAGGACACCCCTGGACAGGACACTAGTCTATCTCCTGTTTCTGTAGAGAGAGACAGGACACCCCCTGGACAGGACACTAGTCTATCTCCTGTTTCTGTAGTGTGAGACAGCTTGATGTACCAGTACACCCCCTGGACAGGACACTAGTCTATCTCCTGTTTCTGTAGGGAGACAGCTTGATGTACCAGGACACCCCCTGGACAGGACACTAGTCTATCTCCTGTTTCTGTAGGGAGACAGCTTGATGTACCAGGACACCCCCTGGACAGGACACTAGTCTATCTCCTGTTTCTGTAGAGAGAGACAGGACACCCCCTGGACAGGACACTAGTCTATCTCCTGTTTCTGTAGGGAGAGACAGGACACCCCCTGGACAGGACACTAGTCTATCTCCTGTTTCTGTAGTGAGAGACAGGACACCCCTGGACAGGACACTAGTCTATCTCCTGTTTCTGTAGAGAGAGACAGGACACCCCTGGACAGGACACTAGTCTATCTCCTGTTTCTGTAGTGTGAGAGAGCTTGATGTACCAGTACACCCCTGGACAGGACACTAGTCTATCTCCTGTTTCTGTAGGGAGACAGCTTGATATACCAGGACACCCCCTGGACAGGACACTAGTCTATCTCCTGTTTCTGTAGGGAGAGACAGGACACCCCTGGACAGGACACTAGTCTATCTCCTGTTTCTGTAGTGAGAGACAGGACACCCCCTGGACAGGACACTAGTCTATCTCCTGTTTCTGTAGGGAGACAGCTTGATATACCAGGACACCCCTGGACAGGACACTAGTCTATCTCCTGTTTCTGTAGGGAGAGACAGGACACCCCCTGGACAGGACACTAGTCTATCTCCTGTTTCTGTAGGGAGAGACAGGACACCCCCTGGACAGGACACTAGTCTATATCCTGTTTCTGTAGGGAGACAGCTTGATGTACCAGGACACCCCTGGACAGGACAACAGTTACCTGTTGTCTGTAGTTATAATACAGTTAGTTACCTGTTGTCTGTAGTTATAATACAGTTAGTTACCTGTTGTCAGTAGTTATAATACAGTTAGTTACCTGTTGTCAGGAGTTATAATACAGGATACAGTTACCTGAGTTGTCTGCACCTGTAGTGACCTCCACCACCTTATTGGTATCTCCTGGCTCCTCCTCATTGGCCATGGCAGGAATGTCCTCCACAAAGTTATCCAGAGTAGAAATGACCTCATCGGGGTCAAAGTTTAAAAGGTTGTCCTTAAACGTGATGATCTTGTTGGCGTCGTTCGACTCCAGATCCACACCCTCCAGGATCTCCTCCCCTCCCATGGTGTTGCTCTCCGTCTCTCCCCGACGACGGTGGGGGCTGAGTGGGCTAGCGGGGTCCTGACACTTCCCTGGTATGGATCTCATGGAGCTCTCAACTGGGTCCGGCAGAACTTCTAGAGGAGGGGTCAGATATTTGGCACACATGTGTGAATGAGAGTGAGAAGGGCCCAAAGCTGAGGGTAGGGGGACTATAGAGTGGACCTATAGAATGTAGGGGCTAACGTGTGTGTGTGTGTGTGTGTGTGTGTGTGTGTGTGTGTGTGTGTGTGTGTGTGTGTGTGTGTGTGTGTGTGTGTGTGTGTGTGTGTGTGTGTGTGTGTGTGTGTGTGTGTGTGTGTGTGTGTGTGTGTGTGTGTGTGTGGTAATCTCAGTCTGAAAATTCAGTGCCTTATGAATGACTACATCGTCTCTGTAACCAACACATAAGGTCCCTCAGTCAAGCAGTGAATTTCAAACACAGATTCAAACACAAAGACCAGGAGGTTTTCCAACGCCTCACAAAGGGCACCTGTTGGTAAATTGGTAAAAGCATTGAACATCCCTTTGAGCATGTTAAAGTTATTAATTACACTTTGAATGGTGTATCAATACACCCAGTCACTACAAAGATACAGGCATCCTTCCTAACTCAGTTGCCGGAGAGGAAGGAAACTGCTCAGAGATTTCACCATGAGGCCAATGGTGATTTTAAAACAGTTACAGAGTTTAATGCCTGTGAAAGGATATAACTGATGATGGATCAACTACGTTGTAGTTACTCCTCAATACTAACGTAAATGACAGAGTGAGAAGAAGGAAGCCTGTACAGAATACAAATATTCTAATACAGAATACAAATATTCTAATACAGAATGCAAATATTCTAATACAGAATACAAATAATTCTAAAACAGAATGCAAATATTCTAATACAGAATGCAAATATTCTAATACAGAATGCAAATATTCTAAAACAGAATGCAAATATTCTAAAACAGAATGCAAATATTCTAAAACAGAATGCAAATATTCTAATACAGAATACAAATAATTCTAAAACAGAATGCAAATATTCTAAAACAGAATGCAAATATTCTAAAACAGAATACAAATAATTCTAAAACAGAATGCAAATATTCTAAAACAGAATGCAAATATTCTATTACAGAATACAAATAATTCTAAAACAGAATGCAAATATTCTATTACAGAATGCAAATAATTCTAAAACAGAATGCAAATATTCTATTACAGAATGCAAATATTCTATTACAGAATACAAATAATTCTAAAACAGAATGCAAATATTCTATTACAGAATGCAAATAATTCTAAAACAGAATGCAAATATTCTAAAACAGAATGCAAATATTCTAATACAGAATACAAATAATTCTAAAACAGAATGCAAATATTCTAAAACAGAATGCAAATAATTCTAAAACAGAATGCAAATATTCTAAAACAGAATGCAAATATTCTATTACAGAATACAAATAATTCTAAAACAGAATGCAAATATTCTATTACAGAATGCAAATAATTCTAAAACAGAATGCAAATATTCTATTACAGAATGCAAATATTCTATTACAGAATGCAAATAATTCTAAAACAGAATGCAAATATTCTAAAACAGAATGCAAATATTCTAATACAGAATACAAATAATTCTAAAACAGAATGCAAATATTCTAAAACAGAATGCAAATATTCTAAAACAGAATACAAATATTCTAAAACAGAATGCAAATATTCTAATACAGAATACAAATAATTCTAAAACAGAATGCAAATTTTCTATTACAGAATGCAAATAATTCTAAAACAGAATGCAAATATTCTATTACAGAATGCAAATAATTCTAAAACAGAATGCAAATATTCTAAAACAGAATACAAATCATTGCAACAACATTGCAACAAGGCACTAAAGTAATACTGCAAAGAATGTGGATGTCCATGAGCGGCCGAGTTACAGTTTTGACTCAAATCTACTCGTAAATCTAAGGCAAGACCTGAAAATGGTTTTCTAACAATGATCAACAACCAATAAGACAGGACTTGAAGAAGTTTGGAAAGAATAATGGGCACAATCCAGGTGTGTAAATCTCTTAGAAATGTTTCCAGAGACTTTCAGCTGTAATGGCTGCCAAAGGTGATTCTAACATGTATCGACTCCGGGGGTTGAATACTTATCTAATCAATATATTTTTATTTTGTTTTTCATGTTCCACTACAGTTTACCTTGGTTCTCTGTTTGACTGGTTTCTGGTGTCTCCTCTTCAACGGCCTCTCCTCCTTCTCCTCCTCCTGCTGCACCTCCTCCTCCTCCTTCTCCTCCTCCTGCTTCACCTCCTCCTCCTTCTCCTCCTGCTTCACCTCCTCCTCCTTCTCCTCCTCCTGCTTCACCTCCTCCTCCTTCTCCTCCTCCTGCTGCACCTCCTCCTCCTTCTCCTCCTCCTGCTGCACCGCCTCCTCCTTCTCCTCCTACTGCTTCACCTCCTCCTCCTTCTCCTCCTCCTGCTTCACCTCCTCCTCCTTCTCCTCCTCCTGCTTCACCTCCTCCTCCTTCTCCTCCTCCTGCTTCACCTCCTCCCCTTCTCCTCCTCCTGCTTCACCTCCTCCTCCTTCTCCTCCTCCTGCTTCACCTCCTCCTCCTTCTCCTCCTCCTGTTGCACCTCCCTCCTCCTTCTCCTCCTCCTGCTTCACCTCCTCCTCCTTCTCCTCCTCCTGCTTCACCTCCTCCTCCTTCTCCTCCTCCTGCTGCACCTCCCAGCTGGTCTGCAGCTCCTACCATGACTCCTTCATCTCCCTCTTCCTCTTCCACACTCTCTCCATCCCTTTCCGCCTCATCCCCTGCATCCCCAATCACTACTTCAGCTCCAGCCTCTTCCTCCTCCACAACCACCACATGTTCCTCCATCCTTCCCTCCTCCCCCTCTCCTCCCACCACCACCACCACCTCCTCCTGCCCTGCCTCCTCTTCGACTGGCTCCCCCACTACCGACTGAGTAGTATTCATTTCCTCATAGTCTTCCACCTCCCCACCTAACCCCTCACCTCCCTCATCTTCCACCTCCACCTCCCCCTCTCGCTCCTTCTCTCCTCCAGCATCCTTAGTCACAGTCTCCTGCTCTGTCTGCACCTCGTCCCTCTCCACCATTTCGGCTGCTAATTTCTCCTCTATCGCCTCCTCCTCTCCCGCCGCCTCCTCCTCCTCTTCCTTTTCTAGGAAGGTAGCATCCTGCACAACCTTTCCCTCACTGAGGGGAAAAACAGGGGCCTCCACTAGTTGATCTTCCACCTCCTCTGCTATACGCTCCTCCTCAGACTCAGCTGCTGTCTCTCCCAGCACCTCCCCTCTCCCCGCCTCCTCCTCTACAGACACAGCTTCAGTGGGCTCCCCTTCTCCTCCAACCTCCACCTCCTCTTCCACCACTTCAGTCAAGGCATCCTCCTGTTCTCCTTGCTCCTCCACCTCTCCTTCCTCCTCTACCTCCACCACCTCCTGCTCCCCTCCTCCTCCTCCTCCAAACTCCTCCTCCACTCCATCCTCTACTTCAACCAGCACCTCCTTCCCCTCCTTCCCCTCCCCTTGTACCTCCTTCAGCACTTCTCCCATAGCGGCCTCCACCACCCTCTCTACCAGCTCCTTCAGCACCTCCTCGACCCCCGGCTCCTCGGCCAGCTCCGAGGCCTCCTGCACGGCGTCCTCCACCTCCTTCAGGCTGGGCGTAGCACCCTCCGGGAGCACCTCCTCCTGCTCTGGTTCCGGAGGGATCTCTGGTGCCTCTTGAAGGGTTACATCCATAGTGGGTGTTGACAGGTGTGCATAGGGGAAATACACATATATTTGACATGTATAAATGTATTTTATAATATACAGCACCAGTCAAACGTTTGGACACAACGACTCATTCAAGGGTTGTTCTTTATTTTCTACATTGTAGAATAATAGTGAAGACGTCACAACTATGAAATAACACATATGGAATCATGTAGTAACCAAAAAAAAGTGTTAAACAAATCAAAATATATTTTATATTCTTCAAAGTGGCCACCCTTGATGACAGCTTTGCACACTCTTTCTATATTTCAAAAGATTGATACTTACATATATTTTACACGTATAAACATATTTTACAGTATATATTTATATTTCAAAAGATTGATGCTGAGAAGTTTGTGTGTGAGTGGACATGTCTGCATGGAGAAATAAAGCTCTGTAGTATATATGGAGGTTATTGAGGATACTGATACAACACGTCTTTACACTAGTGGCCATGTTCTGTTATAATCTCCACCCGGCACAGCCAGAAGAGGACTGGCCACCCCACATAGCCTGGTTCCTCTCTAGGTTTCTAATCTCCACCCGGCACAGCCAGAAGAGGACTGGCCACCCCACATAGCCTGGTTCCTCTCTAGGTTTCTAATCTCCACCCGGCACAGCCAGAGAGAGGACTGGCCACCCCACATAGCCTGGTTCCTCTCTAGGTTTCTAATCTCCACCCGACACAGCCAGAAGAGGACTGGCCACCCCACATAGTCTGGTTCCTCTCTAGGTTTTAATCTCCACCCGGCACAGCCAGAAGAGGACTGGCCACCCCACATAGTCTGGTTCCCTCTCTAGGTTTCTAATCTCCACCCGACACAGCCAGAAGAGGACTGGCCACCCCACATAGCCTGGTTCCTCTCTAGGTTTCTTCCTAGGTTTTGGCCTTTCTAGGGAGTTTTTCCTAGCCACCATGCTTCTACACCTGAATTGCTTGCTGTTTGGGGTTTTAGGCTGGGTTTCTGTACAGCAATTTGAGATATCAGCTGATGTACGAAGGGCTATATAAATACATTTGATTTCATTTGATTTGGCTAGTGGTTGAGCTGGGTTGGACCCTGGGTCTTTGTTGACTTGGGAGAGAAATGCCAACAGTAAAATATAAATAGTAGTAGTTGACTAGCTAGTACAAAGTATCGTGTTGCCTGACTCTCACCAGTCTCTCTGCTGGAAAAGGCCGGGTTGGTATAAATCTACTATTTTGGTTTATTGTCTTTCAAACAAGTAAGGAAAATGTATCAAATGTTATATTGTTTAGATAAATCACATTGCGGTTATGATGTTTCATTTGGAGAGGACTTAAAAGCAAACTAAATGTGGGTTAATATCACCACATCACAGTCCATGGACCACACCTTGATGGGCCACAACTAAGCACCATTAGTTATTACTAATAACTTATTACTAATTAATTACAGTTAATTACAGTTAGATAACATCACAATAGAGACACAGTAGAAACACAAGAGAGACAGTAGAAAACAAGAGAGAGACAGTAGAAAACAAGAGAGAGACAGTAGAAAACAAGAGAGACAGTAGAAAACAAGAGAGACAGTAGAAAACAAGAGAGAGACAGTAGAAAACAAGAGAGACAGTAGAAACACAAGAGAGACAGTAGAAAACACAAGAGAGACAGTAGAAAACAAGAGAGACAGTAGAAAACAAGAGAGACAGTAGAAAACAAGAGAGACAGTAGAAAACAAGAGAGACAGTAGAAAAACAAGAGAGACAGTAGAAAACAAGAGAGACAGTAGAAAACAAGAGAGACAGTAGAAAACAAGAGAGACAGTAGAAAACAAGAGAGACAGTAGAAAACACAAGAGAGACAGTAGAAAACAAGAGAGACAGTAGAAAACAAGAGAGACAGTAGAAAACAAGAGAGACAGTAGAAAACAAGAGAGACAGTAGAAAACACAAGAGAGACAGTAGAAAACAAGAGAGACAGTAGAAAAACAAGAGAGACAGTAGAAAACAAGAGAGACAGTAGAAACACAAGAGAGACAGTAGAAAACAAGAGAGACAGTAGAAACACAAGAGAGACAGTAGAAAACAAGAGAGACAGTAGAAAACAAGAGAGACAGTAGAAAACAAGAGAGACAGTAGAAAACAAGAGAGACAGTAGAATCACAAGAGAGACAGTAGAAAACAAGAGAGAGACAGTAGAAAACAAGAGAGACAGTAGAATCACAAGAGAGACAGTAGAAAACAAGAGAGACAGTAGAAAACAAGAGAGACAGTAGAATCACAAGAGAGACAGTAGAAAACACAAGAGAGACAGTAGAAAACAAGAGAGACAGTAGAATCACAAGAGAGACAGTAGAAAACAAGAGAGACAGTAGAATCACAAGAGAGACAGTAGAATCACAAGAGAGACAGTAGAAAACAAGAGAGACAGTAGAAAACAAGAGAGACAGTAGAAAACAAGAGAGACAGTAGAAAACAAGAGAGACAGTAGAAAACAAGAGAGACAGTAGAAAACAAGAGAGACAGTAGAAAACAAGAGAGACAGTAGAAAACAAGAGAGACAGTAGAATCACAAGAGAGACAGTAGAAAAACAAGAGAGACAGTAGAAAACAAGAGAGACAGTAGAAAACAAGAGAGACAGTAGAAAACAAGAGAGACAGTAGAAAACAAGAGAGACAGTAGAAAACAAGAGAGACAGTAGAATCACAAGAGAGACAGTAGAAACACAAGAGAGACAGTAGAAAACAAGAGAGACAGTAGAAAACAAGAGAGACAGTAGAATCACAAGAGAGACAGTAGAAAACAAGAGAGACAGTAGAAAACAAGAGAGACAGTAGAAAACAAGAGAGACAGTAGAAAACAAGAGAGACAGTAGAAAACAAGAGAGACAGTAGAATCACAAGAGAGACAGTATAAAACAAGAGAGACAGTAGAATCACAAGAGAGACAGTAGAAAACAAGAGAGACAGTAGAATCACAAGAGAGACAGTAGAAAACAAGAGAGACAGTAGAAAACAAGAGAGACAGTAGAAAACAAGAGAGACAGTAGAAAACAAGAGAGACAGTAGAAAACAAGAGAGACAGTAGAAAACAAGAGAGACAGTAGAAAACAAGAGAGACAGTAGAAAACAAGAGAGACAGTAGAAAACAAGAGAGAGACAGTAGAAAACAAGAGAGACAGTAGAAAACAAGAGAGACAGTAGAAAACAAGAGAGACAGTAGAAAACAAGAGAGACAGTAGAAAACAAGAGAGAGACAGTAGAAAACAAGAGAGACAGTAGAAAACAAGAGAGACAGTAGAAAACAAGAGAGAGACAGTAGAATCACAAGAGAGACAGTAGAATCACAAGAGAGACAGTAGAATCACAAGAGAGACAGTATAATCACAAGAGAGACAGTAGAATCACAAGAGAGACAGTAGAAAACAAGAGAGACAGTAGAAACACAAGAGAGACAGTAGAAAACAAGAGAGACAGTAGAAAACAAGAGAGACAGTAGAAAACAAGAGAGACAGTAGAAAACAAGAGAGACAGTAGAAAAACAAGAGAGACAGTAGAAAACAAGAGAGACAGTAGAAAACAAGAGAGACAGTAGAAAACAAGAGAGACAGTAGAAAACAAGAGAGACAGTAGAAAACAAGAGAGACAGTAGAAAAACAAGAGAGACAGTAGAAAACACAAGAGAGACAGTAGAAAACAAGAGAGACAGTAGAAAACAAGAGAGACAGTAGAAAACAAGAGAGACAGTAGAAAACAAGAGAGACAGTAGAAAACAAGAGAGACAGTAGAAAACAAGAGAGACAGTAGAAAACAAGAGAGACAGTAGAAAACAAGAGAGACAGTAGAATCACAAGAGAGACAGTAGAAAACAAGAGAGACAGTAGAAAACAAGAGAGACAGTAGAAAACAAGAGAGACAGTAGAAAACAAGAGAGACAGTAGAAAACAAGAGAGACAGTAGAAAACAAGAGAGACAGTAGAAAACAAGAGAGACAGTAGAAAACAAGAGAGACAGTAGAAAACAAGAGAGACAGTAGAAAACAAGAGAGACAGTAGAAAACAAGAGAGACAGTAGAAAACAAGAGAGACAGTAGAAAAACAAGAGAGACAGTAGAAAACAAGAGAGACAGTAGAAAACAAGAGAGACAGTAGAAAACAAGAGAGACAGTAGAAAACAAAGAGAGACAGTAGAAAACAAGAGAGACAGTAGAAAACAAGAGAGACAGTAGAAAACAAGAGAGACAGTAGAAAACAAGAGAGACAGTAGAAAACAAGAGAGACAGTAGAAAACAAGAGAGACAGTTAGAAAACAATAAATCAAATGTATTTATAAAGCCCTTTTTACATCTGCTGATATGTGTTGTACAGAAACCCAGCCTAAAACCCCAAACAGGAAGCAATGCAGGTGTAGAAGCACGGTGGCTAGGAAACACTCCCTAGAAAGGCCAAAACCTAGAGAGCCAAAACATAGGAAGAAACCTAGAGAGGAACCAGGCTATGAGGGATGGCCAGTACATAAGAGCACAAACTTTCTGATAAAATTCTCACTATAATACTCCCAACATTCCCAAGAGGAGCCCAGTCCATCTTACCTTGAGCCCTGCATTGACGTATCAGGTAAACAACCACAACAGCAACAATCGATCCTTTCAGAAAACTGGAAGCCATTTTGTCACAACAAAACTCACAGAAACACCCCAAAACTAAACTCCAATCACAGTCCCTGCTGTCTCTCTTCCTCCTCGTCCAGTCAGTGCACAGTCCCTGCTGTCTCTCTTCCTCCTCGTCCAGTCAGTGCACAGTCCCTGCTGTCTCTCTTCCTCCTCGTCCAGTCAGTGCACAGTCCCTGCTGTCTCTCTTCCTCCTCGTCCAGTCAGTGCACAGTCCCTGCTGTCTCTCTTCCTCCTCGTCCAGTCAGTGCACAGTCTCTCTTCCTCCTGTCAGTCAGTGCACAGTCCCTTCTCTTCCTCCTCGTCCAGTCAGTGCACAGTCCCTGCTGTCTCTCTTCCTCCTCGTCCAGTCAGTGCACAGTCCCTGCTGTCTCTCTTCCTCCTCGTCCAGAAAGTGCACAGTCCCTGCTGTCTCTCTTCCTCCTCGTCCAGTCAGTGCACAGTCCCTGCTGTCTCTCTTCCTCCTCGTCCAGTCAGTGCACAGTCCCTGCTGTCTCTCTTCCTCCTCGTCCAGTCAGTGTGTCTGTTTGTCCAACACAACGTGTTGAGCTGAAAGGCCTTGGCAATCAGATAGTAAGACCTGCAGGCCCAGGTTGGGTGAGTCATGTGACGTCAGACAGACGAGAGAACAGAGGACGGAACAGACAACACCATGTTACATATCATCTATAAACGTCCCGTTAACTGTGTGTGTGTGTGTGTGTGTGTGTGTGTGTGTGTGTGTGTGTGTGTGTGTGTGTGTGTGTGTGTGTGTGTGTGTGTGTGTGTGTGTGTGTGTGTGTGTGTGTGTGTGTGTGTGTGTGTGTGTGTGTGTGTGTTTTTGTCTGTGTGAGTGTGTGTGCCTGCATCTGTGTGTGTGTGTCTGCGTGTGTGTTTTTGTCTGTGTGAGTGTGTGTGCCTGCATCTGTGTGTGTGTGTCTGCGTGTGTGTTTTTGTCTGTGTGAGTGTGTGTGCCTGCATCTGTGTGTGTGTGTCTGCGTGTGTGTTTTTGTCTGTGTGCGTGTGTGTGTGCCTGCATCTGTGTGTGTGTGTGTGTGTGTGTGTGTGTGTGTGTGTGTATCTGTGTGTGTCCATGTGTGTGTGTGTGCCTGCATCTGTGTGTGTCCGTGTGTGTGTGTCCGTGTGTGTGTGTGCTCGTATGCATCTGTGCATCTCTCTCTCTTTCTCTGTGGAAGGGGGAAAAGTGTCATGCTGGCGTGAAATGCTGGTGGGGTTCTTAGCACACAGATCATGAACCCTACTCTAATTATAGGACTACTGTGAGTTACACTGTGGAGGGTCAGGGAGGCTACAGTAGAGATAGGACTGCTGTGAGTCAGGGAGGCTACAGTAGAGATAGGACTGGTGTGAGGTAGGGAGGCTACAGTAGAGATAGGACTGCTGTGAGTTAGAGAGGCTACAGTAGAGATAGGACTGCTGTGAGTTACACTGTGGAGGGTCAGGGAGGCTACAGTAGAGATAGGACTGGTGTGAGTTGGTTAGGGAGGCTACAGTAGAGATAGGACTGCTGTGAGTTAGTTAGGGAGGCTACAGTAGAGATAGGACTGCTGTGAGTTAGAGAGGCTACAGTAGAGATAGGACTGCTGTGAGTTAGAGGCTACAGTAGAGATAGGACTGCTGTGAGTTAGGGAGGCTACAGTAGAGATAGGACTGCTGTGAGTTAGACGCTACAGTAGAGATAGGACTGGTGTGAGTTAGAGAGACTACAGCAGAGATAGGACTGCTGTGAGTTAGGGAGGCTACAGTAGAGATAGGACTGCTGTGAGTTAGAGAGGCTACAGTAGAGATAGGACTGCTGTGAGTTAGAGAGGCTACAGTAGAGATGGGACTGCTGTGAGTTAGAGAGGCTACAGTAGAGATAGGACTGGTGTGAATTAGAGAGGCTACAGTAGAGATAGGACTGCTGTGAGTTAGAGAGGCTACAGTAGAGATAGGACTGCTGTGAGTTAGAGAGGCTACAGTAGAGATAGGACTGCTGTGAGTTAGAGAGGCTACAGTAGAGATAGTACTGCCGTGAGTTAGAGAGGCTACAGTAGAGATAGGACTGGTGTGAGTTAGAGAGGCTACAGTAGAGATAGGACTGGTGTGAATTAGAGAGGCTACAGTAGAGATAGGACTGCTGTGAGTTAGAGAGGCTACAGTAGAGATAGGACTGCTGTGAGTTAGAGAGGCTACAGTAGAGATAGGACTGCTGTGAGTTAGAGAGGCTACAGTAGAGATAGTACTGCCGTGAGTTAGAGAGGCTACAGTAGAGATAGGACTGGTGTGAGGTAGAGAGGCTACAGTAGAGATAGGACTGGTGTGAGTTAGGGAGGCTACAGTAGAGATAGGACTGCTGTGAGTTAGGGAGGCTACAGTAGAGATAGGACTGCTGTGAGTTAGAGAGGCTACAGTAGAGATAGGACTGCTGTGAGTTAGAGAGGCTACAGTAGAGATAGGACTGCTGTGAGTTAGAGAGGCTACAGTAGAGATAGGACTGGTGTGAGTTAGAGGCTACAGTAGAGATAGGACTGCTGTGAGTTAGGGAGGCTACAGTAGAGATAGGACTGCTGTGAGTTAGAGAGGCTACAGTAGAGATAGGACTGCTGTGAGTTAGAGAGGCTACAGTAGAGATAGGACTGCTGTGAGTTAGAGAGGCTACAGTAGAGATAGGACTGCTGTGAGTTAGAGAGGCTACAGTAGAGATAGGACTGCTGTGAGTTAGAGAGGCTACAGTAGAGATAGGACTGCTGTGAGTTAGAGAGGCTACAGTAGAGATAGGACTGGTGTGAGTTAGAGGCTACAGTAGAGATAGGACTGCTGTGAGTTAGAGGGGCTACAGTAGAGATAGGACTGCCGTGAGTTAGAGAGGCTACAGTAGAGATAGGACTGCTGTGAGTTAGAGAGGCTACAGTAGAGATAGGACTGCTGTGAGTTAGAGAGGCTACAGTAGAGATAGGACTGCTGTGAGTTAGGGAGGCTACAGTAGAGATAGGACTGGTGTGAGTTAGAGGCTACAGTAGAGATAGGACTGCTGTGAGTTAGAGAGGCTACAGTAGAGATAGGACTGCTGTGAGTTAGAGAGGCTACAGTAGAGATAGGACTGGTGTGAGTTAGAGGCTACAGTAGAGATAGGACTGCTGTGAGTTAGAGGGGCTACAGTAGAGATAGGACTGCCGTGAGTTAGAGAGGCTACAGTAGAGATAGGACTGCTGTGAGTTAGAGAGGCTACAGTAGAGATAGGACTGCTGTGAGTTAGTGAGGCTACAGTAGAGATAGGACTGCTGTGAGTTAGGGAGGCTACAGTAGAGATAGGACTGGTGTGAGTTAGAGGCTACAGTAGAGATAGGACTGCTGTGAGTTAGAGAGGCTACAGTAGAGATAGGACTGCTGTGAGTTAGAGAGGCTACAGTAGAGATAGGACTGCCGTGAGTTAGAGAGGCTACAGTAGAGATAGGACTGGTGTGAGTTAGAGAGGCTACAGTAGAGATAGGACTGGTGTGAGGTAGAGAGGCTACAGTAGAGATAGGACTGGTGTGAGTTAGAATGGCTACAGTAGAGATAGGACTACTGTGAGTTAGAGAGGCTACAGTAGAGATAGGACTGGTGTGAGTTAGAGGCTACAGTAGAGATAGGACTGCTGTGAGTTAGAGAGGCTACAGTAGGCCTGAACGTAGAGATAGGGCAGGTAGATTGGACACAGTCCCCTTAAACCACCATCAAATCAAATCAAATCAAATGTATTTATATAGCCCTTCGTACATCAGCTGATATCTCAAAGTGCTGTACAGAAACCCAGCCTAAAACCCCAAACAGCAAGCAATGCAGGTGTAGAAGCACGGTGGCTAGGAAAAACTCCCTAGAAAGGCCAAAAATTAGGAAGAAACCTAGAGAGGAACCATGCTATGTGGGGTGGCCAGTCCTCTTCTGGCTGTGCCGGGTGGAGATTATAACAGAACATGGCCAAGATGTTCAAATGTTCATAAATGACCAGCATGGTCGAATAATAACAAGGCAGAACAGTTGAAACTGGAGCAGCAGCACGGTCAGGTGGACTGGGGACAGCAAGGAGTCATCATGTCAGGTAGTCCTGGGGCACGGTCCTAGGGCTCAGGTCCTCCGAGAGAGAGAAAAAAAGGAGAGAATTAGAGAACGCACACTTAGATTCACACAGGACACCGAATAGGACAGGAGAAGTACTCCAGATATAACAAACTGACCCTAGCCACCCGACACAAACTACTGCAGCATAAATCCTGGAGGCCGAGACAGGAGGGGTCAGGAGACACTGTGGCCCCATCCGAGGACACCCCCGGACAGGGCCAAACAGGAAGGATATAACCCCACCCACTTTGCCAAAGCACAGCCCCCACACCACTAGAGGGATATCTTCAACCACCAACTTACCATCCTGAGACAGGAGGGGTCAGGGATCATGGTTGCATAGGAGAGGCTGCAGCAAGCAAAGGATGTAGAGATAGAGTTGGTAGAATGGACAGTCTCTCATCTTTATAGGTGGGGTAGGGGGGTAGGCCTGAATGTAGAGATAGAGTTGGTAGAATGGACAGTCTCTCATCTTTATAGGTGGGGTAGGGGGGTAGGCCTGAATGTAGAGATAGAGTTGGTAGAATGGACAGTCTCTCATCTTTATAGGTGGGGTAGGGGGGTAGGCCTGAATGTAGAGATAGAGTTGGTAGAATGGACAGTCTCTCATCTTTATAGGTGGGGTAGGGGGGTAGGCCTGGATGTAGAGATAGAGTTGGTAGAATGGACAGTCTCTCATCTTTATAGGTGGGGTAGGGGGGTAGGCCTGAATGTAGAGATAGAGTTGGTAGAATGGACAGTCTCTCATCTCTATAGGTGGGGTAGGGGGGTAGGCCTGGATGTAGAGATAGAGTTGGTAGAATGGACAGTCTCTCATCTTTATAGGTGGGGTAGGGGAGTAGGCCTGAATGTAGAGATAGAGTTGGTAGAATGGACAGTCTCTCATCTTTATAGGTGGGGTAGGGGGGTAGGCCTGAATGTAGAGATAGAGTTGGTAGAATGGACAGTCTCTCATCTTTATAGGTGGGGTAGGCCTGAATGTAGAGATAGAGTTGGTAGAATGGACAGTCTCTCATCTTTATAGGTGGGGTAGGGGGGTAGGCCTGAATGTAGAGATAGAGTTGGTAGAATGGACAGTCTCTCATCTTTATAGGTGGGGTAGGGGGGTAGGCCTGGATGTAGAGATAGAGTTGGTAGAATGGACAGTCTCTTATCTTTATAGGTGGGGTAGGGGGGTAGGCCTGGATGTAGAGATAGAGTTGGTAGAATGGACAGTCTCTCATCTTTATAGGTGAGGGAGGGGGGTAGGCCTGGATGTAGAGATAGAGTTGGTAGAATGGACAGTCTCTCATCTTTATAGGTGGGGTAGGGGGGTAGGCCTGAATGTAGAGATAGAGTTGGTAGAATGGACAGTCTCTCATCTTTATAGGTGGGGTAGGCCTGAATGTAGAGATAGAGTTGGTAGAATGGACAGTCTCTCATCTTTATAGGTGGGGTAGGGGGGTAGGCCTGAATGTAGAGATAGAGTTGGTAGAATGGACAGTCTCTCATCTTTATAGGTGGGGTAGGGGAGTAGGCCTGAATGTAGAGATAGAGTTGGTAGAATGGACAGTCTCTCATCTCTATAGGTGGGGTAGGGGGGTAGGCCTGGATGTAGAGATAGAGTTGGTAGAATGGACAGTCTCTCATCTTTATAGGTGGGGTAGGCCTGAATGTAGAGATAGAGTTGGTAGAATTCATAGTCTCTCATCTTTATAGGTGTGTGTGCCGGCTGTGGGGTAGGAGGTGAGAAAGGCAGGCCTGAATGTAGAGATAGAGTTGGTAGAATGGACAGTCTCTCATCTTTATAGGTGGGGTAGGGGGGTAGGCCTGAATGTAGAGATAGAGTTGGTAGAATGGACAGTCTCTCATCTTTATAGGTGGGGTAGGGGGGTAGTCCTGAATGTAGAGATAGAGTTGGTAGAATGGACAGTCTCTCATCTTTATAGGTGGGGTAGGCCTGAATGTAGAGATAGAGTTGGTAGAATTCATAGTCTCTCATCTTTATAGGTGTGTGTGCCGGCTGTGGGGTAGGAGGTGAGAAAGGCAGGCCTGAATGTAGAGATAGGGCTGCTAGAATGGAATCAGTTGCCTAGATGTAGAGATAGGGCTGCTAGAATGGATTCAGTTACCTAGACATAGAGATAGAGCTGCTAGAATAGACAGTTGCCTAGACATAGAGATAGGGCTGCTAGAATGAAAACAGTTGCCTAGATGTAGATATAGGGCTGCTAGAATGGACACAGTTGCCTAGATGTAGAGATAGGGCTGCTAGAATGAAAACAGTTGCCTAGACGTAGATATAGGGTTGCTAGAACGGAAACAGTTGCCTAAATGTAGAGATAGGGCTGCTAGAAAGGATTCTGTTTCCTAGACATAGAGATAGAGCTGCTAGAATGAAAACAGTTGCTTAGACGTAGATATAGGGCTGCTAGAATGGACACAGTTGCCTAGACGTAGAGATAGAGCTGCTTGAATGGAAACAGTTGCCTAAACGTAGAGATAGGCCTGCTAGAATGAAAACAGTTTGCAAATAAATTCATTAAAAATCCTACAATGTTATTTTCTGGATTTGTTTTCCTCATTTTGTCTGTCATAGTTGAAGTGTACCTATGATGGAAATTACAGGTTTCTCTCATCTTTTTAAGTGGGAGAACTTGCACAATTGGTGGCTGACTAAATACTTTTTTGCCCCACTGTATCTATGGTACTGATAGAGTCCCTGAGGAGAGGTTTATCTATAATAATATATCTATGGTACTGATAGAGTCCCTGAGGAGAGGTGTATCTATAATAGTATTTCTATGGTGCTGATAGAGTCCATGAGGAGAGGTTTATCTATAATAATATATCTCAAATCAAATCAAATTTTATTTGTCACATACACATGGTTAGCAGATGTTAATGCAAGTGTAGCGAAATGCTTGTGCTTCTAGTTCCGACAATGCAGTAATAACCAACAAGTAATCTAACTAACAATTCCTAAACTACTGTCTTATACACAGTGTAAGGGGATAAAGAATATGTACATAAGGATATATGAATGAGTGATGGTACAGAGCAGCATAGGTAAGATACTGTAGTAGAGACCCTGAGGAGAGGTGTATCTATAATATTATATCTATGGTACTGATAGAGTCCCTGAGGAGAGGTGTATCTATAATATTATATCTATGGTACTGATAGAGCTCTCTGAGGAGAGGTTTATCTATAATAGTGTCTCTATTCTACTGATCGAGCTCTCTGAGGAGAGGTTTATCTATAATAGTGTCTCTATTGTACTGATAGAGCTCTCTGATGGTACTGCTACTTTTAACCAGTAGATGGCGCCATCCTCCTGAAATACACCTTCAATTTCTGTTGCGGTTGGATCGACTGTACTTCACTTAATGTCTGACCTGTGTTTGTCTGGCATGTGTGTTAGTCCAATGTCAACTACAGTGTCCCTCCTATAAATAACCACTGGTGTTGTTTTCAATTTGAATTGTGCGTGTGTGCCAAGTATCATAAAACGCATTGCTATGTGTTGGTACAACGTGGCAGGACTGTCTTATCTCACAGAGGACGTAGAGAGAAACGTAGACAATAACACTCCATACGTAATACACAGAAAACCCTCACACTCCCGTTCCCCCCCCCCACCACCACACACACACACAACATGAACCCCCCCCCCCACCCACAGACAACCCCCCACACACACAACAGGAAGCTCCCCCCACACACACACACAACAGGAAGCTCCCCCCCACACACACACAACAGGAAGCCCCCCCACACCACAACAGGAAGCCCCCCCACACACACAACAGGAAGCCCCCCACACACACACAACAGGAAGCCCCCCCCCACACACACACAACAGGAAGCCCCCACCACACACACAACAGGAAGCTCCACACACACACAACAGGAAGCCCCCCCACACCACACACAGGAACACACACACAACAGGAAGCTCCCCCCCCCCCACACACACAACAGGAAGCTCCCCCCACACACACACACAACAGGAAGCTCCCACTGAACTCTCTCATCTTTTCTAAAATAAATATTTTGCCCCCAACAGAATATCTAGGACATCCTTTTTTGGGTCACCATGGCAAATTATAGGCAAAGAAAACTTGTGAAATATAATACACAGAGTTACCTTCTTTTCTCATTTGCATATGCTCATGATCATAGCCTCCCTGCCGACTCAAACATCAACAACCAACCAACAACAGAACTAATGTATGCGTCGTTATTATTCAGATTTAGAGTTCTAATTTATGCGTAGTTATTATTCGGATTTAGAGTTCTAATTTATGCGTAGTTAGTGGGGGGTTAGTATCAAAGGAACATGGTGAGATGGAGAGAGAGAGAGAGAGAGAGAGAGAGAGAGAGAGAGAGAGAGAGAGAGAGAGAGAGAGAGGGAGAGAGAGAGAGAGGATGATCTGGTGCTTCTGTCACCAACCAAGGAGGGCCTACAGCAGCACCTAGATCTTATGCACAGATTCTGTCAGACCTGGGTCCTGACAGTAAATCTCAGTAAGACCAAAATAATGGTGTTCCAAAAAAGGTCCAGTCACCAGGACCACAAATACAAATTCCATCTAGACACGGTTGCCCTAGAGCACACAAAAACTATACATACCTTGGCCGAAACATCAGCGCCACAGGTAACTTCCACAAAGCTGTGAACGATCTGAGAGACAAGGCAAGAAGGGCATTCTATGCCATTAAAAGGAACATACATTTCAACATACCAATTAGGATCTGGCTAAAAATACTTGAATCAGTCATAGAGCCCATTGCCCTTTATGGTTGTGAGGTCTGGGGTCCGCTCACCAACCAAGACTTCACAAAATGGGACAAACACCAAATTGAGACTCTGCACGCAGAATTCTGCAAAAAATATCCTCCGTGTACAACGTAGAACACCAAATAATGCATGCAGAGCAGAATTAGGCCGATACCCACTAATTATGGGTATTCTCACATTCTCCTATAGAGCTCCATTTTTATGGAACGGTCTGCCTACCCATGTCAGAGACGCAAACTCGGTCTCAACCTTTACGTCTTTACTGAAGACTCATCTCTTCAGTGGGTCATATGGTTGAGTGTAGTCTGGCCCAGGAGTGTGAAGGTGAAGGGAAAGGCTCTGGAGCAACGAACCGCCCTTGCTGTCTCTCCCTGGCCGGTTCCCCTCTTTCCACTGGGATTCTCTGCCTCTAACCCTATTACAGGGGCTGAGTCACTGGCTTACTGGGGCTCTCTCATGCCGTCCCTGCAGGGGGTGCGTCACCTGAGTGGGTTGATTCACTGATGTGGTCATCCTGTCTGGGTTGGCGCCCCCCGTTGGGTTGTGCCATGGCGGAGATCTTTGTGGGCTATATTCAGCCTTGTCTCAGGATGGTAAGTTGGTGGTTGAAGATATCCCTCTAGTGGTGTGGGGGCTGTGCTTTGGCAAAGTGGGTGGGGTTATATCCTTCCTGTTTGGCCCTGTCCGGGGGTGTCCTCGGATGGGGCCACAGTGTCTCCTGACTCCTCCTGTCTCAGCCTCCAGTATTTATGCTGCAGTAGTTTGTGTCGAGGGGCTAGGGTCAGTTTGTTATATCTGGAGTACTTGTCCTGTCCTATTCGGTGTCCTGTGTGAATCTAAGTGTGCGTTCTCTAATTCTCTCCTTCTCTCTTTCTTTCTCTCTCTCGGAGGACCTGAGCCCTAGGACCATGCCCCAGGACGAACTGACATGATGACTCCAGCTGTCCCCAGTCCACCTGGCCGTGCTGCTGCTCCAGTTTCAACTGTTCTGCCTTATTATTATTCGACCATGCTGGTAATTTATGAACATTTGAACATCTTGGCCATGTTCTGTTATAATCTCCACCCGGCACAGCCAGAAGAGGACTGGCCACCCCACATAGCCTGGTTCCTCTCTAGGTTTCTTCCTAGGTTATGGCCTTTCTAGGGAGTTTTTCCTAGCCACCGTGCTTCTACACCTGCATTGCTTGCTGTTTGGGGTTTTAGGCTGGGTTTCCGTACAGCACTTTGAGACATCAGCTGATGTACGAAGGGCTATATAAATAAATAAATACATTTGAATGATCAAAATTCAGAAAAGAGACGTTAAATTCTATAACCACCTAAAAGGAAGCGATTCCCAAACCTTCCATAACAAAGCCATCACCTACAGAGAGATGAACCTGGAGAAGAGTCCCCTAAGCAAGCTGGTCCTGGGGCTCTGTTCACAAACACAAACACACCCTACAGAGCCCCAGGACAGCAACACAATTAGACCCAACCAAATCATGAGAAAACAAAAAGATAATTACTTGACACATTGGAAAGAATGAACAAAAAAACTGAGCAAACTAGAATGCTATTTGGCCCTAAACAGAGAGTACACAGCGTAAGAATACCTGACCACCCAAAATTAAGGAAAGCTTTGACTATGTACAGACTCAGTGAGCATAGCCTTGCTACTGAGAAAGGCCGCCGTAGGCAGACATGGCTCTCAAGAGAAGACAGGCTATGTGCACACTGCCCACAAAATTAGGGGGAAACTGAGCTGCACTTCCTAACCTCCTGCCCAATGTATGACCATATTAGAGAGACATATTTCCCTCAGATTACACAGATCCACAAAGAATTTGAAAACAAACCCGATTTTGATAAACTCCCATATCTACTGGGTGAAATTCCACAGTGTGCCATCACAGCAGCAAGATGTGTGACCTGTTGCCACGAGAAAAGGGCAACCAGTGAAGAACAA